>NW_024401239.1:42500-65622 GCF_905171765.1 Bufo bufo
TCCTTTCCTGGGTAGACATTTCCAAAATCCCCCCTACCTCTGTGGAAGTCTTCCCTCCAGCCGACACAGCGAATGTCATGGAACTGATGGTGGGATCAAAACACCCTGCCTACCCCCCAGGGTCTCTCTACCTTCTTCCGGGAGGTTTCCAAAAGGTGGGCCCCCTCTCGTGTCACATGCCTCTGAGACCCAGGTGTCTCGAGCCGTCATGCCCAGCCCCTGGAACTGCTGCCGGTGTGAGACAGCCAGGTTTGATCTCATAGCTGGTTCTCTTTCTCAAAACGGACACCCTTATGGAAGTTCAGACCGGCGGTCAAAGTCGGACCTTGTTTCCCGATTTGACTTCCATAAGCCTGGGTACATTTTTCACAAAGTCACCCTCATTTATGGAAGTTGCCCCCAGCGGCTTCCCTCGGAGCTAGGAAGCCGAGACTTGCAGGGCTGGTAGTGGGGGACTTGGGCTCCAAGAGGAGACCTCCAGCTTGTCTGTATCACCTTCCCTCCGGGAATGGCAGGGGGCGAAAGTCAGAAATTCTTACCCGCCTACGGTGCTCCTTTCCTGGGTAGACATTTCAAAAATCGCCCCCCTTCTGTGGAAGTCTTCCCTCCAGCCAACACAGCGGATGTCATGGAACTGATGGTGGGATCAAAACACCCTGCCCACCCCCCAGGGTCTCTCAACCTTCTTCCGGGAGGTGTCCAAAAGGGGGGCCCCCTCTCGTGTCACATGCCTCTGAGACCCAGGGGTCTCGAGCCGTCATGCCCAGCCCCTGGAACTGCTGCCGGTAAGAGACAGCCAGGTTTGATCTCATAGCTGGTTCTATCGCTCAAACCATAAAATGATACCTTCTCTTGCCGGCGGGAGGAGTGTGGAACTCCTGCCCAGGCCCCTGGAACTGTCAGTGGGATGCACCCACCCAGTTCACCCCCCTGGAGCCTCTCTACCTTCTTCTCGGCCCCCTTAGGGGCTAGGAAGCAGAGACTTGAAGGGCTTGTAGAGGGGGACTTGTGCTCCGAGATGAGGGGACCGCCACGAGCGCCGCGACACACAGCGTCGAACCCAGGCTAGAATGGAGAGGGGACGCACTCGCCATATGACGGCACGGACTCCAAAGTACGGCCGAGCGAGGTTCCCTACCTGCCGGGTTGCGACATGCCAAATCGATCTAGGGTGGAGGAGGTTCGCACAGACAACAAGATCCGAGGGTGGAGAAAGCAGAAGGGAGGAGTGGGGGACTCCTACCCAGGCCCCTGGAACTGCTGGTGGGATGAGACCACCCAGTTTGCCCCCCGGGGCCTATCTCCCTTCTTCCAAGGGGTATGCGAGACTTGACTCCCATGCCATGATACACCACCTCTGTGGATCAGGAGAGGCCTACCATCGTGCCCAGCCTCTGGAACTGCTGGTGGGATGAGACCACCCAGTTTGCCCCCCGGGGCATATCTCCCTTCTTCCAAGGGGTGGTGTGCGAGACTTGACTCCCATGCCATGATACACCACCTCTGTGGATCAGGAGAGGCCTACCATCGTGCCCAGCCTCTGGAACTGCTGGTGGGATGAGACCACCCAGTTTGCCCCCCGGGGCATATCTCCCTTCTTCCAAGGGGTATGCGAGACTTGACTCCCATGCCATGATACACCACCTCTGTGGATCAGGAGAGGCCTACCATCGTGCCCAGCCTCTGGAACTGCTGGTGGGATGAGACCAACCAGTTTGCCCCCCGGGGCATATCTCCCTTCTTCCAAGGGGTGGTGTGCGAGACTTGACTCCCATGCCATGATACACCACCTCTGTGGATCAGGAGAGGCCTACCATCGTGCCCAGCCTCTGGAACTGCTGGTGGGATGAGACCACCCAGTTTGCCCCCCGGGGCATATCTTCCTTCTTCCAAGGGGTGTGCGAGACTTGACTCCCATGCCATGATACACCACCTCTGTGGATCAGGAGAGGCCTACCATCGTGCCCAGCCTCTGGAACTGCTGGTGGGATGAGACCACCCAGTTTGCCACCCCGGGGCATATCTCCCTTCTTCCAAGGGGTATGTGAGACTTGACTCCCATGCCATGATACACCACCTCTGTGGATCAGGAGAGGCCTACCATCGTGCCCAGCCTCTGGAACTGCTGGTGGGATGAGACCACCCAGTTTGCCCCCCGGGGCATATCTCCCTTCTTCCAAGGGGTGGTGTGCGAGACTTGACTCCCATGCCATGATACACCACCTCTGTGGATCAGGAGAGGCCTACCATCGTGCCCAGCCTCTGGAACTGCTGGTGGGATGAGACCAACCAGTTTGCCCCCCGGGGCATATCTTCCTTCTTCCAAGGGGTGTGCGAGACTTGACTCCCATGCCATGATACACCACCTCTGTGGATCAGGAGAGGCCTACCATCGTGCCCAGCCTCTGGAACTGCTGGTGGGATGAGACCACCCAGTTTGCCCCCCGGGGCATATCTCCCTTCTTCCAAGGGGTGTGCGAGACTTGACTCCCATGCCATGATACACCACCTCTGTGAACCAGGAGAGGCCTATCATTATGCCCAGCCTCTGGAACTGATGACCTGAGCCAACTTCATTTGAGATAGAAAAATAGTTTATTTCATTTGCACATACATATTAATCACTGCTATTTGAAGTGTTGGGCAGACATTCCATCTCCCTCCCCACCATGTTGATTTCCTCCTTGGGGGCAGCGGCAGATGGGGTCCGGCCCTCATCACTACTACACGATCTCTTCACCAGCTTGTAACCATGACAGATGTCATCCAGCACTTTCTCTCGGTAGTGCCTGTCCGCCGTGGAGTTTGTGTGTGCCAAGTACTTTGCAAACAGAGACTTTTCTGGATCAGTGTACCTTGCAAGCGTCCATGTTTCACAGATCTTCCTGACCACCTGACTGGAGATATCGGGGAGGTTATACCTGGGAACAAAGGGGAGAATAAGCTGAAGATCCGGGCAACAAAGAGGCAGAGAGCAGGGATGACTGCTTGGGCACTACTCACTTTGATTGGTAGCTCTTGATGTCTCGTGAAACAGTATGTCGCTCAGTTCCCAATGAAGAAAGGAAGAATTTATCCTTTGCATCGTCTATGTCACTTTTGGTTAGCAATGGCCGGACTTTTTCATAGTAGGCCTGAAACCACTGACGAGAGAACAAGGGTACAAAATGTTTAAATGGAAGAGGGTGGGAGCTGAATAACACCCGGGGACGAGCAAAGGGGCATCTCTGCTCACACTCACCGACTCTTCATCATTATCCAGCGCGAAAGCAGCAACTTGTTGAGTAGAGGTCTTGTGGGTTCTTACACCGATCACACATAGTTTTTCACCTTCGTACTCATGGTGAATCCTCTCATCCCACTCTCCCACCTGCAAGGAGCAGAAGACATGAGGAGCGACGAATGATGAAAAATAACCCCACATACTGAACCAGAAAAGCGGCTTACAGTCATGTTTTGGACTACCCCCAGTCGCTGAAGATGCTTCAAGACAAGAAGGCACTCTAGGTAGAGGATAATTTCAGTTTTCTGATAGGAAGTTGCACAGTTCGCCCAGGCTTGGGCTATGCACTTCAAGAACATGCTCTTGGCATCCCTGAGGACTGCTCGGCAATCGGACGGGCTGGGTGATTTTTGGCTCAAGGCCGCGTACCTAAGACAAGGGGAGAAAGAAGACCAGAGAAGTTAGGTACTCACCAACAGGGAGTGGGGGAAGACCAACAAATGACTCCACCATCCCAGCCCTACCCCTGGCTCCACATTCACCTCTTGTCAACCCTGTCTCTTGAGAGCCCCTTGGACAGGATCTTTTGGATGTCTTCGGTGACCGTGATGAAGAACTTGCACTTCTTGTACAGGTCAGGCTGCCCGATGGAAAGGTTGGTGGAGCGCATATTGTACTTTACGAACCGCCGAATACGCTGGATGCAGTTGAGCCTAGTCTGGTGAGAGAGCTTGGCTTCTAAGAGCTTGTCAAAGTAAGAACGAACCTTCTCAATGTCGCTGACAAAGTCTAGGCAGGCACGTTGTGGGTTCATAAAGTATAGGAACCGGGCAACCGCATCCACCTCCTGCCTGTGATTGCTCAGGCCCAGCGTAGACCGCAGGTAATTGGCGTAAGGTTTCAACAGAGGATCCCCGGAGGGATGACGGTTGTACAGCCCAGCGTCCTGCATCCTCTTCCGTGCAGCACCTCTCCCTGTGGTTTTCAAAGTCTTAGAGGCAGGGGAAAAGGATGATGAGAAAAAGGAAACAGTCACGGTGGAACCATGAAAGTCAAGGTTCATCACCGAGGGTCATGTACCCACCTGGGAGTGCATTGAAAGGACTTATCGTCGCTATCATCTGGAGACTCGGTTGCAGATAATAGGCCCATGGATCCTGAAGGGGTCACATCCCCCTCCACACCTGAAGGGGCCAGATCCACCTCCACTAGGCTCAGGGTTACTGAGGCACACTCCTCCACTGGGCTCACGGTTCCTGAAGAAACCTCCACCACCACTGGGCTCACGGTTCCTGAAGAAACCTCCACCACCACTGGGCTCACGGTTCCTGAAGAAACCTCCACCACCACTGGGCTCACGGTTCCTGAAGAAACCTCCACCACCACTGGGCTCACGGTTCCTGAAGAACCCTCCTCTGAGCTCACGGTTCCTGAATAAACCTCCACCACCGGGCTCAAGGTTACGGAAGCACCCTTGTCCTCCACTAGGCTCAGGGTTATTGAAGCCTCATCCTCCTCCACTAGGCCCACGGTCTCTGAAGCTACATCCTCCCAATCACAGCTGAGCTGGCAAGCAGTTCCATGATCGTTGGGGGTGGAAGATGAAAGATGCTGGCTGGCCTGGGCAGGAGGAATAGGAGTACCAGACGACAAACTGGCAGCGCTAAAGAGAGAAGTAGAAGGTACGTAAGTAACTAGAAGGGTGTTCAGATGGGAACACAGGTGTACCACACATTGCAGGACCTTACCAGGGAGAAGGGGGCTTATCAATGATGGTAAACCCTCTGTCTTCCAGGAACCGTACGATGTCCTCAGTGGATTGAAGGGAGGCGACCTGATGGTAGCTGATGGTGGTACCATGGCTGGCAATGTTTTTCAGGGAGGTCTTGGAAGATAACAGACTGGATTGTATCTCATCATCTGTACAAAGTCTCATGCAGCATCTCCTCAAGTGCGTGGATAGGTATTTGTACACTTTGTGACAGACAGCACAGGTGAGGACAGTCCGGTTGTGACTTGTAAGAGAGATAAAATTACAATATAAACATGGGTATGACAAATCACACACGCCGGCTTAGTGCTACTTCATGGAACTGCTGGCCACCAGCAGTTCCATAAAGTAGCACTAAGCCGGCGTGTGTGATTTGTCATACCCATGTTTATATTGTAATTTTATCTCTCTTCCAAGTCACAACCGGACTGTCCTCACCTGTGCTGTCTGTCACAAAGTGTACAAAGACCTATCCACGCACTTGAGGAGATGCTGCATGAGACTTTGCACCCACCCAGTTCACCCACGGTGCCTATATACCTTCTTCCGCAAGGTGTGAGAGACAGGGATCCCTCCATGGCATGACACACCACCTATGTGGCCGGGGATTGGGGACCCCAACATGGCCAGCCGCTGGAACTGCTGGACGGGTGCACCTGTTAGGTGCATGCTCATTCACGTTCTCTCTCAAAACAACATAATCTGCCCTTCTCTTTGCCAGCAGGAGGAGTGAGGGACTCCTACCCAGGCCCCTGGAACTTCTGGTGGGCTGAGACCACCCAGTTCACCCCAGGGCCTATCTACCTTCTCTCATGAGGTGTGGGAGACAGGGATCCCTCCATGGCATGACACACCACCTATGTGGCCGGGGATTGGGGACCCCAACATGGCCAGCCGCTGGAACTGCTGGACGGGTGCACCTGTTAGGTGCATGCTCATTCACGTTCTCTCTCAAAACAACATAATCTGCCCTTCTCTTTGCCAGCAGGAGGAGTGAGGGACTCCTACCCAGGCCCCTGGAACTTCTGGTGGGCTGAGACCACCCAGTTCACCCCAGGGCCTATCTAACTTCTCTCATGAGGTGTGGGAGACAGGGATCCCTCCATGGCATGACACACCACCTATGTGGCGGGGGATTGGGGACCCCTACATGGCCAGCCGCTGGAACTGCTGGACGGGTGCACCTGTTAGGTGCATGCTCATTCACGTTCTCTCTCAAAACAACATAATCTGCCCTTCTCTTTGCCAGCGGGAGGAGTGAGGGACTCCTACCCAGGCCCCTGGAACTTCTGGTGGGATGAGACCACCCAGTTCACCCCAGGGCCTATCTACCTTCTCCCATGAGGTGTGGGAGACAGGGATCCATCCATGGCATGACACACCACCTATGTGGCCGGGGATAGGGGACCCCAACATGGCCAACCGCTGGAACTGCTGGACGGGTGCACCTGTTAGGTGCATGCACATTCACGTTCTCTCTCAAAACAACATAATATGCCCTTCTCTTTGCCAGCGGGAGGAGTGAGGGACTCCTACCCAGGCCCCTGGAACTTCTGGTGGGATGAGACCACCTAGTTCACCCCAGGGCCTATCTACCTTCTCCCATGAGGTGTGGGAGACAGGGATCCCTCCATGGCATGACACATCACCTATGTGGCCGGGGATAGGGGACCCCAACATGGCCAGCCGCTGGAACTGCTGGACGGGTGCACCAGTTAGGTGCATGCTCATTCACGTTCTCTCTCAAAACAACATAATATGTCCTTCTCTTTGCCAGCGGGAGGAGTGAGGGACTCCTACCCAGGCCCCTGGAACTTCTGGTGGGATGAGACCACCCAGTTCACCCCAGGGCCTATCTACCTTCTCCCATGAGGTGTGGGAGACAGGGATCCATCCATGGCATGACACACCACCTATGTGGCCGGGGATAGGGGACCCCAACATGGCCAGCTGCTGGAACTGCTGGACGGGTGCACCTGTTAGGTGCATGCTCATTCACGTTCTCTCTCAAAACAACATAATATACCCTTCTCTTTGCCAGCGGGAGGAGTGAGGGACTCCTACCCAGGCCCCTGGAACTTCTGGTGGGATGAGACCACCCAGTTCACCCCAGGGTCTATCTACAGTGGAGGAAATAATTATTTGACCCCTCACTGATTTTGTAAGTTTGTCCAATGACAAAGAAATGAAAAGTCTCAGAACAGTATCATTTCAATGGTAGGTTTATTGTAACAGTGGCAGATAGCACATCAAAAGGAAAATCGAAAAAATAACTTTAAATAAAAGATAGCAACTGATTTGCATTTCATTGAGTGAAATAAGTATTTGAACCCCTACCAACCATTAAGAGTTCTGGCTCCCACAGAGTGGTTAGACACTTCTACTCAATTAGTCACCCTCATTAAGGACACCTGTCTTAACTAGTCACCTGTATAAAAGACACCTGTCCACAGAATCAATCAATCAAGCAGACTCCAAACTCTCCAACATGGGAAAGACCAAAGAGCTGTCCAAGGATGTCAGAGACAAAATTGTAGACCTGCACAAGGCTGGAATGGGCTACAAAACCATTAGCAAGAAGCTGGGAGAGAAGGTGACAACTGTTGGTGCGATTGTTCGAAAATGGAAGGAGCACAAAATGACCATCAATCGACCTCGCTCTGGGGCTCCACGCAAGATCTCACCTCGTGGGGTGTCAATGGTTCTGAGAAAGGTGAAAAAGCATCCTAGAACTACACGGGAGGAGTTAGTTAATGACCTCAAATTAGCAGGGACCACAGTCACCAAGAAAACCATTGGAAACACATTACACCGCAATGGATTAAAATCCTGCAGGGCTCACAAGGTCCCCCTGCTCAGGAAGGCACATGTGCAGGCCCGTCTGAAGTTTGCCAATGAACACCTGAATGATTCAGAGAGTGACTGGGAGAAGGTGCTGTGGTCTGATGAGACCAAAATAGAGCTCTTTGGCATTAACTCAACTCGCTGTGTTTGGAGGAAGAAAAATGCTGCCTATGACCCCCAAAACACCGTCCCCACCGTCAAGCATGGGGGTGGAAACATTTTGCTTTGGGGTTGTTTTTCTGCTAAGGGCACAGGACAACTTATTCGCATTAACGGGAAAATGGACGGAGCCATGTATCGTGAAATCCTGAGCGACAACCTCCTTCCCTCTGCCAGGAAACTGAAAATGGGTCGTGGATGGGTGTTCCAGCACGACAATGACCCAAAACATACAGCAAAGGCAACAAAGGAGTGGCTCAAGAAGAAGCACATTAAGGTCATGGAGTGGCCTAGTCAGTCTCCGGACCTTAATCCAATCGAAAACCTATGGAGGGAGCTCAAGCTCAGAGTTGCACAGAGACAGCCTCGAAACCTTAGGGATTTAGAGATGATCTGCAAAGAGGAGTGGACCAACATTCCTCCTAAAATGTGCGCAAACTTGGTCATCAATTACAAGAAACGTTTGACCTCTGTGCTTGCAAACAAGGGTTTTTCCACCAAGTATTAAGTCTTTTTTTGTTAGAGGGTTCAAATACTTATTTCACTCAATGAAATGCAAATCAGTTGCTATCTTTTATTTAAAGTTATTTTTTCGATTTTCCTTTTGATGTGCTATCTGCCACTGTTACAATAAACCTACCATTGAAATGATACTGTTCTGAGACTTTTCATTTCTTTGTCATTGGACAAACTTACAAAATCAGTGAGGGGTCAAATAATTATTTCCTCCACTGTACCTTCTCCCATGAGGTGTGGGAGACGGGGTACATTCGAACCCCCTCACCCTTCTACTGACAGGCGCCTCAGACCATGGAGCCACCAGCGGTCTGTCTGAAACAAGCTGAGCAGTGGCCTGAGGGATGCGGTGTCCCGGGAGAATCTGCTCACTGGTTTTGGGGTGCACTTAGCAGCCATAGCCTTTGGAGGACACGCTCGGCTAACATCCATTAAGCCGGCGGACGCTCGCATGGCGGCCGCTGGGCTGGCAGCGCACAGGCCTCGGCGGACACTCGCATGGCGGCCGTGTGGCTGGCTGCTTGGAGGCTTCAGCGGACACCGGCATGACAGCCCCTGGGCTGGTACCCCCACAGGCTTCGGTGGACAGTCGCCATGCAGCCCCTAGGACTCGGCGGACACTCGAATGGCAGCCCGCAGTGCTCGGCTAAAACTCGCCTGGCAGCTCCTCTGCAACCCACCCAGCAAGAAGGGTTCCCATCCATGGGTCATACTCACAGTATGCCTCGTTCACGGCTGATAGGTGTCTGTTTCGGGGACGGGTACATGGCGAAATGCAAGCGAGGAGCAGTCTGCAATACATCACGTTGCTTGTGAAGCGAAAAAAAAATGGTAAACGGCATTTACTTCCTTCACAATCAGATGCACCTGTCCGCTCGGCGTCCCAGGAACTCGGCAGCTAATGGGCTGGCGGCCGGAGTGATTGTAAGCACCTGATGCATGTAAGGGTCTGTGTAGTTAGCTGATAGGTTTTAGTGCAGGGATCTGTGTAGGGCATTAGGTATAGGTAGTTAGGGACTTGAAAAGACCTCTAGATATAGATTAATAGTTTAGGTTAGTGTTTAGGGCTATTTAGAACAGATTTTAGGTTAGGTCAGTTAGGGATTTAGTGTAATTTTCTGTCTGTCTGTCCGTCCTTGTTTAAACTTCAGTTTGATTGCGTGTTTCTGTGTTATAGTTTATTTAAAACTTTAGTTTTGTTACATCTGTCTTGTCTTTGCGTCTGATTGTCCGCGTTTTTCTGTTTTATAGTTAGAAAAAAGAAAAAAAAAAAAAAAGTTTAGATTTGTTACATCTGTCTTGTCTTTGCGTCTGATTGTCCGCGTTTTTCTGTTTTATAGTTAGAAAAAAGAAAAAAAAAAATTCGTTTTGTGTTTCGATTTGTTACATCTGTCTTGTCTTTGCGTCTGATTGTCTGCGTTTTTCTTTGTTAGAGTTTTATAAAAGAAAAAAAAAAGATTTCGTTTGTCTTGTCTTTGCGTCTGATTGTGTGCGTGTTTCTGTGTTTCTTATTTTTTCATAAATAAATCAAAAAAAAATTATACTTACTCTAAATTAGTCTCGTTTTGAAGTTAGGCGTTTTATTTATTTTCCGTTTATTACTTTAATTTATCAAATTTTTTTTTGGGGTTTACATTACAAGTTAAATCTATTTTGTTTTTGACACACGTCCCTACCACAATAAACCTTTGGCCCAATCACTTTTACGTAAATTATGAGTGCACCGGGCCGTGCAGGCAGCCGCGGTCGGGCAAATAGAGGAGTCAATTCCGTTGCTGGACCGCCGACAGCACGGGGCCGCTCCTCCAGTCATGTACAGGCAGGTGCCAGTGGCAGTGGTGTCCGCCCGATCCGTGATTTTTTTAATTTTAGCAGCCGTCCAAGGGCCATACTTTCCCAGGATGCAGAGACAGTGATGGCTCTGGTGGCTGACTCGAGTGCCACGGAGTCCTCAGCCCCAGTTCATAGCAGCAGCATTAGCAGCAGATCTACGCCTCCTGTACTAGCAACCCCCACTCCCACAGAATTGTCCCCGCTCATGTTTGAAGACGAGGACACAGAGCTGGACATTCTGGGGGAGGCTATTCAGGAGGGTGATTTACAGTTCAGCCCTCAAGATGGGCAGTACTTTTTGGAAGGGATGGGTGATAACGAGGAGGAGGGGGCAACGTCAATAAATACGCCTTTGGAATCCCTTCCAACAGGTGCGGGTGGTTTGAGCCACACAACTCCCGCATCTAGTCAGACCCAGGCGCCAGCGAGGGGACAGCGGAGAACAGTCAGGAGCTCCATGTTAGCTGTTCCCCTCAGTCCACCACAGTTTGGCACCGGGTCTGACGTTGAAAATGAGGAGGAGGGTGATGCCGAATGGGTGCCACCTATTTTGTCAAGTACCAGCAGCACTGAAGTAGGTAGGCACCAGAGGGAAACGGTGCGGCAGGTCTCCAGGGAGCCCATTGGCAGGGGCTCTACTGTCGAGAAGAGCAGGCAGTAACAGCAGCAGCATGCTCCGCCTGTGCACACTGAGGCCCAACAGGCGCAAGCCAGCACCATGCCATCGGACAGGAGGTTGGTGCGGAAGTCGCCTGTTTGGGCTTTCTTCACCCTGGCAACAGATGATGTTACTGTTGCTGTTTGTAACCTCTGCCATGCCAGGGTGAGGAGAGGGAGGTTAGTTTCTCGGCTGGGTACCACAGCCCTGAACCAGCACATGCGATTGAACCACTGGCGGGAGTGGGAACACAGTAAGAGTGGTAGTAGCAGCAACGCCAGTGTGCAGGGGACAGCAGCTCCTGCCACTGTACAGCAGCTCCCCCTCTATATTGCCACTACTGTTTCCCACCCACCAGCTCCCTCTAGTAGAGGTATTGGTACCGGCAGCCATCCCTCTGCAACCAGTGCACCCTCCTCTATCTCCTCTGCCGTCCGGCGCCAGCCAACAATTGCTGATGCTTTTGAACGCACCGTGCCCTACACCCCAGGGGATCGACGTGTGCGTTCACTCAATGGGCTCCTGGCAAGGGTTATTGCCCAACATCTGCTTCCCTACAATCTGGTTGACAGCAACCCATTTAGGCAGATGTTGGAGCAGGCCCAACCCAAATGGCGTGTCCCCAGCCGCCATTACTTTGCCAGGACTGGTGTCCCTGCCCTGCACCAGCACCTTGTGCAGAATGTATGCCTGTCGCTGGATCATGCTGTCAGCGACAGGGTGCATCTCACAATGGATGCTTGGACCAGCAGGCATGGGCAGGGTCGCTACCTAAGTTTCACAGCCCATTGGGTTTCCCTCCGAGGCGCCGGGGAGGGAACGGCGGCATCTGAGTTTGTGGTGCCGCCCCGGGGTGTCCATGGGAGAACTGCTCCTCTCCCGCAAGCCACTGTCTCCACGGCTGCTGAGCCCCCAAGCAAGCGTCCCCGTAGCTACGCAAGTGTGGGGCACGTCCGCTGCCAGGCCGTGCTCCAGCTTGTGAGCTTGGGGGAACGGAGACACACTGGACCTCATGTTCTGTCCGCACTACAGGCTCAGGTCCAGAAGTGGCTGACACCCCGAAGGCTCCAGGCAGGTATGGTTGTCTGTGACAACGGCAGCAACCTACTCGCCGCCCTTCAGGCTGGCAGTCTGGCACACGTGCCCTGCATGGCACATGTCCTCAACCTTGTGGTGCAGAAATTCCTCCGCACTTACCCAGGGTTGAGTGACATTGTGCAAAGGGTACGTAGGATTGCCGGCCACTTCCGCCGATCCCCAACCGCCACCGCGTCCCTGTCCAAACTGCAGCGGGACAACAGCCTGCCCACCCACAGGCTGATTATGGACAGTGTGACGCGGTGGAACTCCACCCTCAACATGCTGGAGAGGTTGTGGGAGCAGCGACGGGCGGTGAGGGAATACCTGCTGGAGCTAGGCACTGCAGGGCCAACACACTCACTCCCCTACGTCACTAATGCGGAGTGGGGGCAGATTCAGCAAGTCTGCCACGTGTTGGCCCCATTCGAGCAGGCGACAAAGATGGTTAGCAGGGAGCATGTCGGCCTCAACGATGTGCTCCCCTTAGTGCTCCTGCTGGACAGGACACTAGATCGCCTGCTTGAAGCTGGGGAGAGTGCCTTGGTGGAGCATGAAGAGTCAACCATGCTCCACCTGGACCAGGCCCAGGACGAGGAGGAGGATGAATTAGTGGACATCCATGAGTCTGGGCTTGGTCAGGAGGGAGAGCCGGTGCTGGGGGCACCTATAGTCCGGGGGTGGGGCACCTCCGACCGGGAGCAGCAGCATCGGCAGCAGGAGGACCAAGAGGTCATGGTCTCTGGCAGCTCTGAAGAGTCACAGCGGGCTGTGCTCTTCCCCATGGCTGCCCACATGCTGCGATGCCTCAGGAGGGACCCCCGGATCATAAAAATAAAGGAGAGGGATGAGTTTTGGTTGGCCACCCTATTAGACCCTCGCTGCAAGGGGAAACTGGAGGAGTTTCTACCAGCCAGCCGGAGGCAGGCCCGTATTGAAAAGTTGCGGGCCTGTCTGGTCCACCGGCTGGAGGAGGCAAACCCTATGCCTCACGCTCCAGTTCTCCCCGCCCATCTCACCCAGCAGGTGTCTGGAACCACCAGCACCAGCCGAGCAGGTGACCTTATGGGTGAGATGAGGCTGTTCTACCAGTCTGCGCGACCCAGTACCAGCAGCAGCAGCAGCATGAGTAACCACCAGCGGCTGGCCCGCATGGTGGCAGACTACATGGGGTCCGTTGGTGCTTCCGACAGCATGAGCACCGACGACCCCATGGAGTACTGCGTTGCCAGGCTGGACACCTGCCGCGAGCTCGCTCAGTATGCGCTGGAGATACTTTCTTGCCCCCCCTCCAGCGTACTGTCTGAGCGGACTTTCAGCGCGGCAGGTGGGGTGGTCACCGACAAGAGGACCCGTCTGTCCACTGACTCTGTGGACAGACTCACATTCATAAAAATGAATGAGTCCTGGATCGGCAGTGACTTCTTGGCCCCCGCTGTCGGTTCACGGCGCTGAAGGGTCTCTTGTTCATCCCTCTCCTTTGCTCTCCCTCCAATACGTTGTTTTTTAAATGTTTTTAATGTAAAATCTATAATTTTATCAATATTTGTTTAATTATTAGCATATTATTTATTTTGGCCTCGCTATATGTGGCCCTCATTCAATACCATTTTCAAAAAACCTCTGGTTGATGATGCAACCTGTCATGACTCCTGATCTATCCTAGTCATCTAGGGGCATTATAACACTCAATCTACTGCTGATGCTTCATGTTCTGCTGATTTGGGCCTAGCTATATGTGGCCCTCATTCAATACCATTTTCAAAAAACCTATGGTTCATGATGCAACCTGTCATGACTCCTATTATAACACTCAATCTACTACTGCTGCTTCATGTTCTGCTGATTTGGGCCTAGCTATATGTGGCCCTCATTCAATACCATTTTCAAAAAACCTATGGTGGATGATGCAACCTGTCATGACTCCTGATCTATCCTAGTCATCTAGGGCCATTATAACACTCAATCTACTGCTGCTGCTGCTGCTTCATGTTCTACTGATTTAGCCTAGCTATATGTGGGCCTCATTCAATACCATTTTTCAAAAACCTATGGTGGATGATGCAACCTCTCCTGACTCCTGATCTAACCTAGTCATCTAGGGGCATTATAACACTCAATCTACTACTGCTGCTTCATGTTCTGCTGATTTGGGCCTAGCTATATGTGGCCCTCATTCAATACCATTTTCAAAAAACCTATGGTTGATGATGCAACCTGTCATGACTCCTATTATAACACTCAATCTACTACTGCTGCTTCATGTTCTGCTGATTTTGGCCTAGCTATATGTGGGCCTCATTCAATACAATTTTCAAAAAATCTATGGTGGATGATGCAACCTGTCATGACTCCTATTATAACACTCAATCTACTACTGCTGCTTCATGTTCTGCTGATTTGGAACTAGCTATATGTGGCCCTCATTCAATACCATTTTCAAAAAACCTATGGTGGATGATGCAACCTGTCATGACTCCTGATCTATCCTAGTCATCTAGGGCCATTATAACACTCAATCTACTGCTGCTGCTGCTTCATGTTCTGCTGATTTGGGCCTAGCTATATGTGGGCCTCATTCAATACCATTTTTCAAAAACCTATGGTGGATGATGCAACCTCTCCTGACTCCTGATCTAACCTAGTCATCTAGGGGCATTATAACACTCAATCTACTACTGCTGCTTCATGTTCTGCTGATTTGGGCCTAGCTATATGTGGCCCTCATTAAATACCATTTTCAGAAAACCTCTGGTTGATGATGCAACCTGTCCTGACTCCTGATCTATCCTAGTCATCTAGGGGCATTATAACACTCAATCTACTGCTGCTGCTTCATGTCCTGCTTGTGTGGGCCTCATTCAATACCATTTTCAAAAAACCTCTGGTTGATGATGCAACCTGTCCTGACTCCTGATCTATCCTAGTCATCTAGGGGCATTATAACACTCAATCTACTGCTGATGCTTCATGTCCTGCTGATTTGGGCCTAGCTATATGTGGCCCTCATTCAATACCATTTTAAAAAAACCTATGGTGGATGATGCAACCTGTCATGACTCCTGATATATCCTAGTCATCTAGGGGGATTAAAACAATGGATCTACTGCTGCTGCTATTAAACATTTTTTGACAATACCCTAATGAAAAAACATATATAATATAGTTTTTATTTTGATATCTAAAAAATGTTCATGCTAGGGAGCTTAAAAATCGTAATCTGGAGCTATGTCAGAATTTTAAGATTTTGAATGATTCAAGATTTAACAGGTTCCCGAGTGATAGGCTCAACCAAAAAAGATGAAGATGAAGTGATTCACCCATTATGACTAGTGTCTACTGTACAAGCCTGTTGGTCCAGTGCTATATTCTGCCTTTGCTAGAGTTGTCCCAGTCTATGTTCAGCATTGAGCAACATTATGTTTTTAAATAATCAGTTGAAAAGACTAAATCAACAGATCAACTGACCATGTTAGTAATACATTAATGTTTTCTTCCGTGATGCCATGAACAGTCTAGAATAAGACAATAGCATCATGCATATTGTATCAAATGTGAACTATTTGTTCAGGGAGCATTAAACCTAATTTAAATCCATGTACAAACAAGTTATTTGAGACCTTTAAGACCTTATATATTTTTTTAAAATAACAGTCTACTTAAGCGTTATTTAATTCAATTATTCTGCAGAGTTATGAATCATAACTTTTGAGTCTGCATTTTACTACAGTGTTAACTGTAAAACATGAAGGTTCTTAATCGTGCGTAGGCAACCAGCATGGATCACTTTTTCTACTTTGCACTATAACAAGTCTAGAGTGTAGAATTCTCAAAACTTGTTTTGGATTGTTCATATTCATGCATGTGCTGTGTCACTTATGTATTGTCAATATTTAGACTAAGAAATACGTATATCAATAATACAATAAAATAAAAAGTGTTGTTTGGCTTCATTTACAAAATTAAATTATTTAACTTTATTTTATTTTCTTTTGTTTATTTTAAAAAATTGGGTTTGGGGTGCCAATGTTGTGGTTCACGATGTAGCAAGTTGTGGACCGCATGTGGCTTTCCCTTGTCAAAAGGTCTTGTGCAAAAAAATTAGTACTCGACTTATTGATGAACCTAATGAAACAATTTTATTTGATTTTATTTATGTTTATTTTTTCCCTACGGATTAAGGTTCTAACATGGTGTTGTCTGTTGTCCTGGGAGGGGTGGCCGACTTCCGTGTTGACCTATCTACATGGTTGGGTCTGACTGGCGTTAGACTCATCCGTGTGACAATCCGGTTTTGTTAATGAAGCCTGAATGACACATGTATATAGGGATATTTACTTTTATATATTTTTTAAAATATTGACCATAATGTAATGATGATTTGCACATGCTAAATATATATAGACACAGCTTTACAAAAATTTTAATTTAAAAATACGTACTATATAATGTTCCTCAACTGTTGGAGAATTCTTATACTCTGAGTCATGTAATCACATTTTTTGGTCTGTTTGGCGGAAGCAATGCCAGGACATTTAAATTTTGTTGTAATAAGTGCACTATTACGGATACGTGCTGTTTAGTTTTTACAACATGCCTTTACCATTTTACTTATATCTACTTTTTTTTTTTTTGTGGGGTATACACAATTAGTTCTAAATAAGAGATTAGCGGTGGATTATAAGGCCTACAACAACCATAAATGCTCATATTATCCAATTGCTTAATAATTATGTGTAGGCAACATACTCAACGATTATCAAGGACTACTGCTATTATCAATATGCGTTGAACTTCTGTGTGGGACAAAAAATGCCAATTTTATATGTACATGCAGGTGATGTTTGTCAGTGTACTGATGAGTTTGTGATGGAGTATAGGGGCCTCACTGTAAACAAATGTTTTGAAATGAATTGCAAAACTTCAATTAATAAAATAAAAACAAACACACAATATATAGATCAACAAATAAAATAATATTTTTTATAAAATTTGAATAACAAAAACATAATAGCACAATTGGCCTTAAGGCAAGGCCTTGAGAACATTGATAATGTTCATGATCTCCTCAACCGCCTTGTTGTGCTGCTCCTCCACGACAGCCATTTGGTGGGAGTACTGCACTCTTAACTCCCTTAATTTGCGGCAGTGCTGCTCCCGGGACTGCCTCAATAGTGCAACATGGTCCCTTTGAAGGACTTTAACCTTCTCCTTCAGGGCTTTAATTACTGTTAAAAATAAAAAAATATATAATTAAATATATATATATAATATATATAGTAAATTTTAAATATGTATTTATTTGTTTGACATCTGATTAAATGCAATTTAGTGAATATTGTATAAAGCTGTTCACTATTGGCGATTGTAGGTGAAAAAAAATATGAAAAATATATTTTTCATATTAAACATCTATATAAAATCTTTTTTTTTTTTTTTTAACCTAACATTAGTCCATGAATAGTCTATGTCATTGAGGTCATAATTTACATATGATATTTGATTTGTATAATTAATTTATATTTATTGGTATAAATGATAGGGCTCTTATTATTTTTTTACTTTTTATAATCATTATATTTTTTAATAATATTGCAACGACAAGATTGAAAAGTGTGAAAAAGATAAACAAATTTACGTTAATCGGTACGTCTGGAATAAGCACACCTGTTTTGTTTCTGGAGTTTTGTGTTTAATATTGATTTTTGAACGGGGTTAAAATAGTTAACATAGACATTGGGTGGGACATGTCTCATCCGTACTCCATCCTATGTTCTCATAACGGTGCTGTTAAAAAGGATTTTAAGATAAAGTGTGGACAGGCCATCCCAACGCAGAACAATCTGAGAAAGGAACCAGAATGGTGACAGACTGTAGTGTGTTTCGATAGTACTGTCTTTTTACCCTGCTTGTAATGAACTGTACGTTTGGGACTTTATGTTATCCAATATAACTAAACGAATACATGTGTGTGTGAATAAGTTTAAACAACAAAAGCACATAGTGGCAAACTCAGCCACTGTATATTGTCATTCCTGTATGTACGACGTTATTGCATATGTGTATGCCACTTTAAAGAACCAAACGTATATATGTTTTGTGTAATATGGTTCTGGTGGGCTGTAAAGTTCCTAGGCTGGCTGCATGAAAACCGCCAGCATTCATGCAATTGTATGTTGTTATGTGAGGGCACCCAGATAGCTAATTGTATTGTATTTGTGTATTCTGAGCGGCATTCACCTAATGATATGCACTCAGACTTCAGCTATCTTGGAATATGTTAAATGTCTGTGTTGCTGGGAGGGTGTGACATTGTGTTTTTGGGTGGGGATTCCTGTCCTGTTGTTCTCACATGTGTATTGCCGATGTCCCTTTGTGCTGAGAGATAATTGGATTACTCCTCTCCCCTCCAGGCCTGAGAGGATGAAACCATGATGCATTGTGGGGATGTGTTGTGTCTGTGTATCCTAAGTTGCTGCATATCTGTCCTGTGTAGCAGTCTTGCTTCTTGTCCACTAGGGGCGTGTCCACCAGATGGGGAGCTGCATAGGGCGGGTAGCCCTCAATAAAGAGTTCCTGTTTTATACCTTAATTAAGTCTTGGCTCCTGTTTGGGGGATGGAATAACTACACTCTTGGGGATTGTTATCTCATAATACTCCCCTGAGTATAAGCTCTTGTAAGAGCTTGCTCCTGTTTCCAGGCTACCAGCGGAGACCTTGTGGATCGTGCTACCCCTCCACTACACACATATTTACCCTCCTTGTGTGGGGTGGTGACTACCCCGTCATCATCCTCCTCTTCCTGCTCCTCATCCTCAAAAATGTGGGGGGGCAACTCAGGTAGGGCTGCTGGTCCAGCCTCTTCCTCCACCATTGACTCCCCCTCCTGTGGTGGTGGTGGGTCATTTGATGTCCCTGAGGGTCCTGCCTGCTGCTCCTGCTCCCCCTCAGACGCCGACAGCTCCCAGGAATCCCTGCTGGCAGGCCTGCGTTTTACACAGGGAAGGATAGCACCTATAATTACAAATTAATACTTATGTAAAAATAAAAATCACAAATAATAAACGTACCTCACCATTACGTTACTTTTGTTTATTTCATCAACACTCAATAATGTTTGTACCTGGACAGTGCTCGTCACGGATCTGGCGGATTCTCTTCATATGCCTCCGCTTCAGGTCCGACCACTTTTTGCAAATGGCCAAGGCTTCATGTTTGCCTTCGTGATCCCTCCTCATCTCCTTCCTTAGCTCCCTTACTATCAGGTGTTTTGCTTTGTTAGAGCGGAGTTCGTCATACCCTTGCTCTAACAGGCGCTGCGTGATTAAGAAAAGAAGCATTTTATAAAAAAAAATTAATAAAACTAAGATTAAGGAACTTTAACATTGGCACAAGTGGAGTACGTCAGGCTATTCTAGGAAGTTGAACAAGCGGTCAGATCCTTCCTGCCGCTAGTTCACTTATGCCCCCAGACAGTGGCGTAGTTAGAAATGACTTGGCCCCACAGCAAAAAAATTTTAATGGGGACAACCTACCTACCACCCACAAATTTTCAAAAAGGCATTACTTTCAAGCCACCCACATAACTGTGGCTAGTAAAGATTGCTCTCTCACACCAGTCCCGGCAGCTGTTCCATCCATTTTATACACTGTCTATACTGTCACTGTATATAATTTTATTGTGTAATACTGTTGAGGGGGCCCTGAAATAATCTTTTAGACCTCCTCCTCCTGGATCTGCCCCTTCTGGGTCAGGGCCCACAAGCAGCCCCTGTAAATACGCCACAGCGACAAGAATGACGATACGTCAACATTTACTATAATAATGGCGGCCAGGGGTGTAACTATCCGGGAAGCAGGAGAAGCGTCTGCTTTGCGGCCCTGACCCAGAAGAGGCCCATCCCACAAAGGAGGACTAAAAGATTTCGTCATGGCCCCCTCGGTAGTATTACACAATGAAATTATGTAACACAGTGACAGTATAGACAGTTAACAAAACGGATGGAACAGCTGCCGGGCCTGCAGCTACACCACTGGTGGCGAGGGAAACGTTCCAGCAGCAGCAAGTCAGCACACGGCCAGAGGCAGTCTAACTAAAAGCTCTGCATGTTGTAGTTTAATTACACGGAACCGCTCGCCGTGCGCTGCCTTGATGCCGCAGTAACTGACCACCACCATGTCATCATTATCTCAAATACCAAACCAACAATTATTATTATTTGCGAGTCAAATACTACAATTTAACTTAACGTAACCGTATAAAATCTAATTGTGGTGAAATTGTATGTGTGTGGGGTATAAGCTATTAGATATTGTCCATCTGAGGAGAGATGTACCTGTCTAGTGACGTGACGGCATAGTTTGGGGTGTAAAGCTGGTCCGCCTCCACGTGGTGCACCCTGGGTAACGCTAAATGAACCAGCAAATATACTGTATAATGTAAAAAATTACTTCTCCTGACCAACCGGACACTTATTAGAATATTTAGACTAGCCGTCCGCACACTGCGGCCACCCTGCAAACTGCGGCCCTCCGGCTGTGGCAAAAATAAAACTCACATCATTCCATGACAACCTACAGCTATCATCCTATAGAAGGACATAATGGGACGGGAGTTGTAGTTTAAGAACAACTGGAGGACCGCTGTTTGAATAGACTGTGTGTGTGTGTGTTTGTGTGTTGGGGGAGGTCGGGGGGGGGTGGGTTTGAGGGGGGGTTTGGTGGTATGCAGTGTGGGTATATTGTCTGAGGCAGGAAATTAGATGTACAATGTGCATCTGATATATATATTTGTATGCATTGCTATCCATACATAATGACACGTCGGCCACATGTATGTATAGATAGCATATAAATATATAGCAGATGCCAGTAAGATACTGCTTTGATGGCAGACCATTCAAACCATTTATGAGATCAAAAATGCTTAACTATTTATTTTAGTAATATAGATAAAATCACATTATATATAGTATGAGTAGATGTTAATGATTATCTGAAAAAATTATTACTTTTGAATGTCAACAATACTTGTTTCAACCTATCATTTACATGTAATCAAAGTATGTGCTATCCGAATTTTAATGCCATGCGAAAATAGTTTACACAAATACATCCGAAAAATTCAATTCAATAAACCTACATAGGAATATTACTAAGATATGCCAAACAAGCGTGTATGCGAACAAATGTTCAATTAGATTATACTTACTATGACGATCAGCTCCTCCTCAGCTTTAGTGAACTTGCTGGCCACCATCGTATCAACTGAGCTCATAAAGTTTTCAACCGCATAAAACTGACGCACGTTGGATTCTGGTTGAAAACGGCGCTTACTTCCGGTTTGGAACAAATCACGCGCATGCGCAAAATCATACGAAAATGTCAGTGCCGTTTCAGCTATTTGTATGTTAACGAATATTCGATAAAATTAATGATATATCAGGTTTTAGAATATTCGTATCACTCGAAATCTATGATATATTACAATATCTATAATATTCGTAAAAAACACAGCGGATATAGTGCTTTAGTAGTTTCGAAATCTTTATATTCATTTTTAATAATATTGGCTAGGCTATATTGCAATAACATTGTGTTCTAGTCTGATTTTATATTGCAATATAGAGAATATTCAAAACCTTTATTGTATAACTTGAACAGTGAACACTGAACACTAAAGACATTTAGAAATTTGCGAATTCGCATAATATGCGCATATTATGCATATATCTATGCGCATATTATGCGCATATTATTGGCAAACTTCCGAATATTCGATTTCGGCGAATAGAATACGAATATTCTAACGAATATTCGCGAAATATCGCGAAAACGAATATGGCACCTCAAGCTCATCCCTAGTCAGCATCATTACCGCAAAAATTTCATGCAAAATATAAGGTCAATAAATAGTGCTACCCTTGCGTATATATGTACACTGAATTGTGTGGGTGTCCCTGGAAGCTTATCTGCTTCATTAATCTCTTATCTGTCTACTGTTAGGAGGTTTTTCCAGCATACAGAAATATTAGGCAATTAAGCGGGGAGATCTAAGGGCAACACACTGTTAATTAATCTTGGTTTTTGTTTTTGTTTTCCCTTATATGGCTTCAATATGGATGCATATACACACCGCTTTGTCACCGATTTGGGTTCCTTGTTATTCTGACACCAGAGCGAGGCGTGGAGGTGACATACATTGAGCCGCGATCTTCAATTCCCCCCATACATGAGCGCTTGTTGCGCTGACAAGGAGGCGTGTGTTGTGACGTGGGCACTGGGCGGATCAGGGGTGAAGGTCAGGTGACGCGCCTCTGACTGAGTCGCTGAATGCTAACACACACCCCCACTATAGGCGGGGCTGATCTGATATCTTTTCGGCGTCTATGCGGCCGCGTACGGCCATCATAGCGCCGAAGCCTTGACACGCAAAAGTGTGAGGCTGCTTCTGCTTGACAGGCAACTTGAGTTAATAAGAGATTTTCGCTCCTGATGAGTTGTGGCTTACAGTGCCATAGCGAAACGCGTTGAGCCGGTGATCTAATACTAGGACACGGCTCTCTAGGCAGGGTGCAGTTCTGAGTCTAGCAGATCAACAGCTGACTTGCTAGTGTGCATGCGGTCTGAGACCATGACCCAATATATTATATATGAATGGGTAGGCTTTTGGAGGCAGCTGAGTGAGCGTCCACATATATACTAGCATTTTGTGGATGCTTTATACTGGATTGCTTGCAACCAGTGGTATCTTCACTCGTAGCTGCCTTACAAATTAAGCTAGGTAGGACTGCTTCTGATCACGCACCTGTGCCTGCTTCAAATACACGAACCGTGTCCTTTCCCCCTTGCCAGTATATGTTGGCACCACTGTGCTAGCTGGATAGGGATCTTGTCCAGACTTTAGGCTGTGTTGTGGATCCAATCAAACTCCTACATCACATTACCTGAGTCTGGAAGCCTGATGGTCACGGAAAGTGATATACAGTCTTTCCCATTTTTATAACTTAGAGTTTAATAAATACTTTATTATTTTTTTTA
>NW_024401240.1:0-65649 GCF_905171765.1 Bufo bufo
CACTGGTACCTATGCCCATTATAGAGGTGCCCTTCGAAAGGATCGCCATGGATCTGGTAGGCCCCAATTATTAAGTCAGCCCGAGGTCACCAACACATACTGGTAGTGTTAGACTATGCCACTCGCTATCCGGAGGCGGTCCCATTGCGCCATACGTCGGCCAAGGTAATAGCTAAAGAGCTTATGAGTATGTTCGCCCGGGTGGGGATACCAAAGGAGATTCTGACGGACCAGGGGACACCCTTTATGTCCAAAATAACAAAGGAATTGTGTAAGCTATTAAATATTAAACACCTGCGCACGTCCGTCTACCATCCCCAAACCGATGGGTTAGTAGAACGGTTTAATAAGACCCTGAAGTCCATGCTAAAAAGAGTCGTGGCTAAGGACGGGAGAGATTGGGACTTACTGTTGCCCTATGTTTTGTTTGCGGTACGGGAGGTGCCCCAGGCGTCCACGGGGTTCTCGCCTTTTGAGCTGTTATATGGGCGACATCCCCGTGGACTACTGGACATCGCTAAGGAGGCATGGGAGCAACAGCCTACGCCTCATAAAAGTGTGATAGAGCACATAGGAAAAATGCAGGACCGAATAGGGGTCGTGTTGCCGATCGTCCGTGAGCACATGGAAGCGGCACAACTGGCCCAGAGTCGGGTATATAACCGATCCGCCCGGGTAAGGACATTTCACCCGGGTGACCGAGTTCTTGTACTCGTGCCCACGGTCGAGAGTAAATTCCTGGCCCGGTGGCAAGGACCCTATGAAGTTAAGGAGAAAGTGGGCCCAGTTGATTACAGGATATACCAGCCAGGGCGGCGGAAGGCCGAACAGGTATATCATGTGAATCTACTAAAACCTTGGAGAGACAGAGAGAATTTGTTTGGAGACAGCCCGCCCTCTGTCTGGACGGCAGGGAGTGACCCGGGGTCACCAGGTGTTCCGGAGAACGCCGCTGGGGTGACGATAGGGGACGGACTGTCGACCAAACAGGCACAAGAGGTGAGAGAATTCGTTAGTCGGAATAGGGACGTATTCTCTGACCTTCCTGGACGTACCACCTTGATCGAGCATGACATTGTCACCGAGCCCCGGGTGAAAGTCCGCCTAAGACCATACCGAGTACCGGAGGCTCGGCGACAGGCCATTTCGCAGGAGGTAAGATCGATGCTACGTCTAGGGGTCATAGAAGAGTCAAAGAGCGAGTGGGCTAGCCCGATTGTCCTTATTCCCAAACCGGATGGTTCATTACGGTTCTGTAATGATTTTAGGAAATTAAATGAGGTATCAAAATTTGACGCCTATCCCATGCCTCGGGTGGACGAGTTCATAGAGCGGCTGGGAAAAGCCCGGTATTTTTCGATCCTAGATCTCACGAAGGGCTACTGGCAGGTACCTCTGACGGAGGCGGCAAAGGAGAAGACGGCCTTTGTCACCCCGGAGGGGCTTTTTCAGTATAGGGTGTTGCCTTTTGGGTTGCATGGCGCTCCGGCTACGTTCCAGCGTCTGATGGATGTCGTCCTCAAGCCCCATCACCAGTATACCTCCGCGTATCTGGATGATATAGTCGTGTTTAGCCCGGACTGGGAGGGTCATTTGTCAAAACTTCAGGCAGTGATAGATTCTCTAAGGAAGGCGGGGTTGACTGCCAACCCAAAAAAATGCTCGGTGGGACTAGAGGAAGCTCGCTATTTGGGGTATGTGATTGGACGCGGAGTCATTAGGCCCCAAGTGAATAAAGTTGAAGCAATCCGGAATTGGCCCAGGCCTCGTACGTCCAAGCAGGTACGGTCATTTTTGGGCCTGATTGGGTACTACATGAGGTTCATTCCCCATTTTGCCACCTTAGCAGCCCCGTTAACCGGCCTCTTGAAGGGTAGAAAGTCGGTGATGGTTCGCTGGGGGGAGCAGGAGGCGTTCTCCCGTTTGAAGTCGGCCCTATGTGAGTCCCCGGTTCTGGTGACGCCCGACTTCAAGCGGGAGTTTGTAGTTCAAACAGATGCCTCGGGAGTAGGACTAGGGGCTGTGCTTTCCCAGGAGCTCAACGGGGAAGAGCACCCCGTGGTTTTTCTAAGCCGCAAGCTTACCCCAGCAGAAACCCGGTATAGCATTGTGGAGAGAGAGTGCCTTGCCATCAAGTGGGCACTCGAGTCTCTCAGATATTACCTTCTGGGGAGAAGGTTCCGTCTGGTGACCGACCACTCCCCTCTCCAGTGGATGAGTCGAGCTAAGGAGGGGAGCGCTCGGGTTACCAGGTGGTTCTTGTCCCTCCAGAACTTTAAGTTCACTGTTGAGCACAGGGCCGGCCGCTTACAGGGGAACGCAGATGCCCTGTCCCGGGTACACTGCTGTGCATGTGTTCACCCCCTCAGGCTTGAACAGTATGTTCAAGCCCGCAGGGGTGAACAAAGGGGGGGGATATGTAGGAGAGTCCCCGGAATAATAATGGACGGACGATACGTGCCACCAGAGGTCCTGGCCTCGGTGGAGTAAGAACCGGATCATTGCGGTTACAGCGGCGAATGCTGCTGGCGCAGCGTGTCCGGGCCGGTTTTTACTGGGAACAGGTAAAGAGCGGGGGGGGGGTGCCTGTTCCCCACGGCCAGCCCAGGTTTTTGGTGGAGCTG
Organism: Bufo bufo; assembly: GCF_905171765.1. Classification (NCBI taxonomy): domain Eukaryota; kingdom Metazoa; phylum Chordata; class Amphibia; order Anura; family Bufonidae; genus Bufo; species Bufo bufo. The sequence goes on from NW_024401240.1 coordinate 2,625, forward strand.
GGCCTTTAAAGAACCCAGCCTGCTGATGATGGGGGTGGGGTGTGTCTTGCTGTGCTGGAGATTTCCACAGACAGAGTCAGTGCTGGTGAAGGAGAGTCTGGGCGCAACACACATTGAAGGATAGTCCTGGGACCTGTGGTGCTACGAGCCGAAGGGGCTCTGGCCTGAGGGAGACAAAGGCAGGTAGCTTACAAGCCTGCAGAACTGCTGTGGTCTGTTCAAAACAAGGTGACTCAAACCTGCTGTTTATTTTCTATGGAAGGACTTTTGTTTTATGCACTATATGGATATGCACCTGTGTGGTCTGCACATTGCCTGTTATGCCTTTGGTGTAAATAAAGTCACGGTGTATCACAAAGACTGTCTGTGATTGCCTCAATACTGCCGCCGCTACCGTAGCCTACCACGAGCACATCCCCACAGGGGGTTGAGGGTTATTGTGTAAATAGGTGGTGTGAATGGGGATAAGATTAGGGCAAGATAGGGATAGGCCCCCGATGGTTGCCATTTGCCACTTTGACCCCTGAACGGTAAGGATCATAAGGGAATAACCTGGATGTGTAGTGTAACGGAGGTATTCCCGTTGTTAGAATTTAGGTACCGTGACATCACCTCTATTGAAAAAAATATATATCTGACCTGCCTTGTAAAGACCGATTCAGCTGTCCATGGGAGAACCGCACCCATCCTTCGATCAAGATGGAACAAGACATGCTTAAGGAGAGTTGGCGCAGAATAGAGACTGAGACTGTAAGGGTGGACCCACTCCAGATTTCTTGGGCGTGGACGACACCCGAAGATCGACAGCAATGCCGAGAGACAGCGAGGGTGTGGTCATTCTAAACTTATCAGGAGTGACCGACACCGGAAGAGTGAGAGAAAGACAAGTCAAAGACTGAGAGTCAAGCCACTCCGGAAGTCCAGAAAGAAATGACAGTAGGAGGGGCTGACACCGTAACAATCAAGGCAGAAGAGAGTTCCTGGGAAACAAAGACGACGGTGTATCCTGTGGATGGAGGAGTCGGTTACGGTGAAGGGCAGGTCGGAGGAAGTCGTTGGGTTAGATGATGTCTAGGTACCTAAGAGACAGGGTGCACTCCGGTTTTCCTGGACCATCACCGAGGATGGGGTCGAGGGGGGCAAAGATGCCTCCACCCTTCCCCCCAAGATATTGTCGTATTACCGACAACAGGGGGATTGTTGAGGAAGGGTGGCAGGTATACATAGATATATATGCATGCCTACTGGGGCATGCATATATGTATATATTAGCGGGGCATAATGTTCCCCTCAGAGGGCGATGTGCGCAGATGTGCCCAGCACCTGCGCCCATCCGCCTCTGATATTCCCCAGGGGCTCATTCATGCCCCTGTGGGAATTCATATGTATGTGCCCCCTTAATATATGCCCCCTTAATATATGATATAGATGTTTGTGCCCCCTTAATATATGCCCCCTTATCATATATATATATATATATATATATATGCCCCCTATATGTATGTGATTCCATTCATATATGTTTATGGATGTGCCTCAAGCATCCATAAACATATATGGCAGTTGCTGGTGCCCCAAATCCCCGCTCAGATGCGTCTGCTGGCGGTGGTGGAGGAGACCGACAGTTGGACAATTATGTCCAGCGTCGGCCTCTACAAAGGACAGAGGATCAATAAGATCCTCTGCCCTTTGTCACCATCTCCGGCCGCGCCGGAGATGATGCTCCTAACAGAGACATGGGAACAAGGAGTTCCCATGCCCCTGTGAGTGGCTGACCTCCGGCGCTGTAATTACAGCGCTGGAGGTAGGCGTCCGCTTCACAGGCGGGAGGATCAAAGGATCCCCCCTCCTGGAAGCGCACTCTAAGATCCTCGGGCCGGCGCGGTGACGTCATATCACCGCGCCGGCCAACGAGTTCAGGCCGGCGGTGCGCATGCGCACGGCGGCAATGGAGGGACTGCGAGCGGGCGCTGCCAAGCTTAAATAGGCTGGCGGCGCTCCGCTCAGGAGTCCAGCTTACCACCGGCCAGAAGAATCATCCCCTGGACCAACGAGCCCCCCTGGACAACGTCCATTATACCCTAAGTATCTTTTATATACCTCCCTGAGCCTCTATATACCCCCCTGATCCTATATCCCTCACTATATATCCCCTGGTAACCCTATCCCCTGGTACCCTCCTGCTATCCCCTGGTAACCCTATATACCCTCCTGCTATCCCCTGGTAACCCTATATACCCTCCTGCTATCCCCTGGTAACCCTATCCCCTGGTAACCCTCACTATATACCCTCCTGCTATCCCCTGGTAACAACCCTATCCCCTGCTACACACCCCTGGTAACCCTACCCTATATACCCCTGGTAACCCTACCCTACATACCCCTGGTCCCTACCTATTACCCCTGATAATCCTACACCCCTGGTAACCCTTTACGCCCCTTGTTGCCCTGATCCCTGATTTACTCTAATCACCTCCCGCGGTATATTTATGCTTTGTGGTTGGCTTACACCCTTGTAAGACCACCGTCAACCTTCGTCTACCCCATAGGGATAGTATATAGTACTAGGTGGGTGGGCTGTTAATATTGAATGTGTGTATCGTATAGTTAGTTTATGGGTGGAATTGGGAACGTGTAGTGTAGTTGAGTACTGTATATTTAGTGCTGTATTGTTAGTGTATTGCGTAGTGTATTGTTAATAAATACCGTTATATTTGTATCTGTGTAACGTGTAGTTATTGGCGATAGTTAGTTAGTAAGGCGCATGCAGTTAGCATAAGTGACTAGTGTAAAGCATAGCGAAGGTATTGTTGTTGTTATATAAAGGCATAAATAGGCGGAGTTATCAACAGACGGCTCCTCCCATTTATGAATATTAATTATCGATATTTGCATAAATATTGGTGATTAATATTCCCCCTTTACAGAGTCACTAGTGTCTTGATGCATTTGACGAGGGGATTAAGTTTACACTTGTATCCTCTGAGTCAACAATACAATTTCTATACAGATTGTTGAATATTAAAGATGGGGTCCTTCATAAATTTTTTTTACATGTTAAACCAACGGACAAGAACACATTACAATACCGGAGTTGCCATCAGGGTTGCCAACCGTCCAGAAATTTCTGAACAGTCTGTGAAAATAGGAGACTTTTTTTCTGTGTCCGTAAAAAAAATAGACATGTCCTTTTTTTTTTGGAGGCCGGTAGTACTAGAATTGATTATTTTAGTGGTAATTATTATCATTTTACAACTCGCACTAAATGCTAGAGATGAGGTGTTACCATACTATATATTAAGCTATAGACATTTATTACTAATAATCTTTATCGTTCATTATGGTTTGCCAATTTATCCATAAATAATGTTGGATATCTGTGAATTTAGGATTTGTCCAGAAAAAAAGAAAAATTCTGGTTGACAACCCTGATGTCAGCTAGCCTATGCATCCATATAAAAAATGGATTAAATTATGTAAGACTGCCCAGTATATTATTATAGACACATCAGGTAGGCAGGGGTGGACTGGGAAAAAAAACCTGAAACCGGCCCCATTTTGTAGGCGGGTCCAAATTTACATAAGGTGGGATAACAGAAGTAGATGGGGCCAGCAATACCATAGTGCAGAGCAAAATACCGCCCCAGCAGAGCCAAATACCACAGTGCAGCACAGAATACCGCCCCAGCAGAGCCAAATACCACAGTGCAGCACAGAATAGTGCCTCAGCAGAGCCAAATACCACAGTGCAGCACAGAATACTGCCTCTGCAGAACCAAATGCCACAGCATAGCACAACATAGTGCCCCAGCAGAGCCAAATACCACAGTACAGCACAAAATACTGCCTCTGCAGAACCAAATGCCACAGAGCAGCCCAATATACTGCTTCTGCAGAACCAAATACCACAGAACAGCACAATAAACTGCTCTTGCAGAACCAGATACCACAGTGCAGCATAGAATACTGCATCTGCAAGACCAAATACCCCAGTACGGCACAATATGCTGCCCCTGTAAGACCAAATACCACAGTGCAGAACAAAATAGTGCTGCCCGCGCCACACTATGAAACTATCCTCATCCTGAGGACAGCAATATCGTTGAATTCAGGAGGGAACCTGCCGCCACTGGTCAAGTTCTTAAGTCCCCAATGTTCCTACATGAAATAATACTGAGAGCATCAGATCATTATATACAGTCAGGTCCATAAATATTGGGACATCGACACAATTCTTACATTTTTGGCTCTTTACACCACCACAATTGATTTGAAAGGAAACAAACATGATGTGCTTTACCTGCAGACTGTCAGATTTAATTTGAGGGTATTTATATCTAAATCAGGTGATTGGTGTAGGAATTACAACAGTTTGCATATGTGGCTCCCACTTGTTAAGTGACCAAAAGTAATGGGACAGAATAATAATCATAAATCAAACTTTCACTTTTTAATACTTGGTTGCAAATCCTTTGCAGTCAATTACAGCCTGAATTCTGGAACGCAGAGACATCACCAGACGCTGGGTTTCATCCCTGGTGATTCTCTGCCAGGCCTCTACTGCAACTGTCTTCAGTTCCTGCTTCCACTTGGGGCATTTTCCCTTCAGTTTTGTCTTCAGCAAGTGAAATGCATGCTCAATCGGATTCAGGTCAGGTGATTGACTTGTCTATTGCATAACATTCTACTTCTTTCCCTTAAAAAACTCTTTGGTTGCTTTTGCAGTATGCTTTGGGTCATTGTCCATCTGCACTGTGAAGCGCCGTCCAATGAGTTATGAAGCATTTGGCCGAATATGAGCAGATAATATTTCCCGAAACACTTCAGAATTCATCCTGCTGTTTTTGTCAGCAGTCACATCATCAATAAATACAAGAGAACCAGTTCCATTGGCAGCCATACATGCACACGCCATGACACTACCACCACCATGCTTCACTGATGAGGTGGTATGCTTACGATCATGAGTAGTTTCTTCCTTCTCCATACTCTTCTCTTCACATCACTCTGGTACAAGTTGATCTTAGTCTCATCTGTCCATAGGATGTTGTTCCAGAACTGTGAAGGCTTTTTTAGATGTCATTTGGCAAACTCTAATCTAGCCTTCCTGTTTTTGAGGCTCACCAATGGTTTACATCTTGTGGTGAACCCTCTGTATTGACTCTGGTGAAGTCTTCCCTTGATTGTTGACTTTGACACACATACACCTACCTCCTGGAGAGTGTTCTTGATCTGGCTAACTGTTGTGATGGGTGTTTTCTTCACCAGGTAAAGAATTCTTTGGTCATCCACCACAGTTGTTTTCCGTGGTCTTCCGGGTCTTTTGGTGTTGCTGAGCTCACCGATGCATTCCTTCTTTTTAAGAATGTTCCAAACAGTTATTTTGCCCACGCCTAATGTTTTTTATATCTCTCTGATGGGTTTGTTTTGTTTTTTCAGCCTAATGATGGCTTGCTTCACTGATAGTGACAGCTCTTTGGATCTCACCTTTAGAGTTGACAGCAACAGATTCCAAATGCAAATAGCACATTTGAAATGAACTCTGGACCTTTTATCTGCTCACTGTAATTGGGATAATGAGGGAATAACACACACCTGGCCATGGAACAGCTGAGAAGCCAATTGTCCCATTACTTTTGGTCCCGTAACAAGTGGGAGGCACATATGCAAACTGTTGTAATTCCTACACCGTTCACCTGATTTGGATGTAAATGCCCTCAAATTAAAGCTGACAGTCTGCAGTTAAAGCACATCTTGTTTGTTTCATTTGAAATCCATTGTGGTGGTGTATAGAGCCAAAAAATTTAGAATTGTGTCGATGTCCCAATATTTATAGACCTGACTGTATGTACCTTGCTGGTGACCATGAGAAGGGCTTGGGCAGCCTCCTGCGCATCCACCCACTGGGAAATTATTCTGAAGGGTCTATGGCCAGTCTGCCCATGGGTGGTGATGACTTCTAGGTACAGAGGCAGGCCAGCCAGCTTTATTTTTTTCATCAAGGACCTGCCTTAAAGTCATGCAGGGACCCCCACAGTCTTGCTGCTTTGTGAGCAGGTAATATTTGTAGTTATCTGTACAGTGGGCCCCCAGAAATAATTTTACTAGTGGGCCTAAGTCTCAAAGTACAGGGATACAGTAGTTGTGTGACCTAGGGGAACTCCCTGGGAAGTCAGTGGCTACCGTATAGGCGCTGGACCCCAAAATACAGCACACTAGAAATTTTGTAGGAAGCCAGTTTGCCTATTTGTTTATTTTTGGAGTGTGGGAGAAAACCGGAGTTCATGATGGAAACCCATGCAAACACAGGGAGAACATGCAAAATCCATGCCGATGTCCCTGGTCAGTTTTAAAACCCAGTACTAACTACTGAGCCACCGTGCTTTAGTACTCTAAAGTCCTTTCAAATTTCCTTTTATTGAATAAGGTATAAGTAAAAACATACATGGCTCATACAAATAGTACAAAGGCTTAAGATTCAGAGTTGACATTTATCAAACATGGTATGGATCATAGCAACAAATCAACACATTTCCAATGAGGTATCAGGTGCAGATGGGCTGCCACACCAGACTCTAGATATAGTATGGTATTGGGTAGTGGGAAAAGGGGGGGGGGGGGAGTAGTGTAAGGGCAAAGAGAGAAGTCACCCCCTTCCCCTCCCTAGGTAGGCACACTATCATCATTCAAGTATTCAAATATACATGGGCCTGTGCACATAAAAAGCGCATGTTTTGGTGTTAGACTTTGTGTAAGTAAACTGGGAGTGACCTGCAGTCACAGGGTTTTGTCAATGTTCGCGTTGTCAGGGTGTTGCCTGCATTCGGTGGACTTATTTTTTTTTTACTATTGCATCTTTTGCACATTTTGCGCTAAAATATTTTTTTTTTCATTGGTCTAAAACTTTTGAGCCCCTTTTTTTGTAGAGCCTTGAAATTCTCTAGTAGCATGCTCTGTGTTATTACTGTGTTCCGTCAGGCAGCTTAGGGTACTTTCACACTAGCGTTTTTCTTTTCCGGCGCTGAGTTCCGTCCTAGGGGCTCTATACCGGAAAAGAACTGATCAGTTTTATCCTAATGCATTCTGAATGGAGAGCAATCCGTTCAGGATGCATCAGGGTGTCTTTAGTTCAGTCTTTTTGACTGATCAGGCTTTTCAGAAAACCGTAGCATGTTGTATTTTTACCTCCGGCCAAAAATCCTGAACACTTTGACTGAACGCCGGATCCGGTCTTTTTCCCATTGACTTGCATTAACGCCGGCGCTGTGTGTTCAGTCAAACCGGATCCGGCTTTTGCATGTTAAACCCGAAAAATGTGAAAAAAAAGTTAAAGTCCATAAATGGCGGATCCGTTTTTTCCAATGCATTTTTTCATTGTGATCAAAATCCTGATCAGGATTCAAATGTAATCCGTTTTTCCGGATCCGGCGGGCAGTTCCGGTGTCGGAATTGAACGCCGGATTTAAACAACGCTAGTGTGAAAGTAGCCTTAGTTGATGGCTCCTTATCAGTCATCTCATAAACGCTCATTATAGCTCAATGTGGCTTAAAATAAGCTATTGGTAATTTAGAGATGAGGCTTATTAGATGACCGGCGCAAAGTGAAAGTACGATTCTCACAGCTAGGCAGAAGTTATCACTTTATGACAAATCTGCTAAATATTTTTAGCAAAAACCAATTGAAAAAATGATTTTAAGCCCAAAATGAGTAAAATGCAATCTTAAAAAATATTTACCCCCGAAGGTGTACATAGCCGTTAAGTCTACAGCCTATGGGCATTTTGATTTTCGATGCATTTGTATGGCAATTCAATTTAGAATGACAAATATAGGCTAGGACAAACCTCGTTTGCTAAAGCAAAAGTTCCCCAGTGAATTCCAACAGATTTCTTGGCACGAACATCAGCATGGACTCTTACTGCGTCTTCTGGGTCAATGTGCTGGCTTTTCATAAACCACCTAAAAAAAACTAAAAAAAAGCATAACTAATTCACAACTGCATTGGAGGCTCTGTTTGGGGCTTCAGTCACAGGTTCCGCAAAAATAGGGGAGAGAAAAGTCCTGCATGTTGCAGTCAGTTCTACGTCACTTGTACATCTTCTCTGTAGTGTACATGAGATATGCCTCACTGTCTATGACAATGAAGTGTCAACATTTTTTTCCAGCAAAGAAGAAATCCAACATGCCATGAACAGACAGAGATTAGAAAAATAATTAAAAATAAAAACGACAAGTTGTGCAGAATGTTTTCCCACAAAACACTATATCAATCTGCTCAGCTCCTCCTGCTCTATACCATGCTGCATGCAGATCAGATGCCATGTTCAATGTGGCAGGTTTGGGGTATGGAATGGGAAATCTCCTGGGTACATATACTAAATATATCCATAGACCCCATTCACTCAGCATGTGCCAAATGCTTGTTGTTTGCCAGGCTGGCAGGGCCGGCGTCATAACCCGGCATCCCCGGGCAAGTGTCGGGGCCCAATGCTCCTGGGGGGGCCCACTAAGCTGCTATGAGCACTTCCATCAATACAGATGGAAGCTCTCACTGCTGTCATTTCACTTAGGGCTCTTTCACACTTGCGCTTTTGTTTTCCGGCATAGAGTTCCGTCGTCGGGGCTCTATGCCGGAAAAATCCTGATCAGGATTATCCCCATGCATTCTGAATGGAGAGAAATCCGTTCAGGATGCATCAGGATGTCTTCAGTTCAGGACCGGAACGTTTTTTGGCCGGAGAAAATACTGCAGCATGCTGCGCTTTTTGCTCCGGTCAAAAATCCTGAACACTTGCCGCATCAACGGATCCGGAATAATAGCCCATTGAAATGTATTATTCCGGATCCGTCCTAACATCTTCAGTTGTTACGACGCAACGACGGATCCGGAAGTTGCGTCTGCGCCTGCGCCAGAAAGTAGGAAGGACTTGGCTGACGCGAAAAGAGACTGATCCGGAAATCCTGAAGCCAACATCAACGTTTTTTTTCTGGATCCGTACGACGGATCCCGGAAAAAAACGTTGATGTTGGCTTCAGGATTTCCGGATCAGTCTCTTACCAAAAAAGCCGGAAAGACGCATCCGGAAAGAAAAAAATTATGCGTTCTTACGCGTTTTTCCGCATCTGGCGTGTAATTCCGGCAAATGGAGTACATGACGGATCTGGACAACGCAAGTGTGAAAGAGCCCTTACGCAGTACCCCTTTGGTGGGCCCTCTGAGTCACATGGGTCTGGCTGCTGCAGAGACTCAGAACACGCCCCTTCTACACAGGACATGCTGCCTGAGGAGTGAGACCGCAGGGCTGGAGCAGAGAAGTGTGAAGACAGTCTGTGAGTAAGTCTGCACTGTGACTGTCTCTTCTCTGTGGGACAGAAGGGGGGGGGGGACTCTTCGATTTGCTGCTGGATGCTGCTTCATTCTATTTAGTTGTTTTACTGTACTAAAATTTGCTGTGGGGCCCAGTCAGTTCTAGCTACATCACTGCACATCTCCTTCTCTCCTCCAGGCCTGACCCACTGCTGCAGCGGGCCGGAGGAGAGAAGGAGCGCAGGGAGCTGCGGTTAGTGAATGACAGGACCGCCGGCTCCCCTGCGCTCCAGCAATGATAGGTATGTGAGGGGGCCACTGGGGGTCATTCATTACACCGTGAGGGCCCCTTACACAGTATAATGACTCCCAGTGCCCCCCATTTAGTATAATGATCCCCATTGACCCTCCATTTAGTATAATGACCACCAGAGCCCCCATTAAATATAATGACCCCGAGTGCCCCCTCCATACAGTATAACCCCAGTGTGGGGGCGACTGGGGGTCGATATTCTGAATGGAGGGCCACTGTGGGGTCATTATACTGTGAGGGCCCTTTACATAGTATAATGACCCCCAGTGTCCCCCATTTAGTATAATGATCCCCAATGACCCTCCATTCAGTATAATGACCCCCAGAGCCCCCTCCATACAGTAGTCCCCCAGTGTGGGGGCTACTGGGGGTCATTATTCTGAAGGGGGGCGACTGGGGGTTATTATTCTGAATGCAAGGCCACTGGGGGTCATTATACAGTGGGGGGGGGGATTGGGGGTTCATTATACTGTGTGAAGGGCCACTAGTGGTCATTATACTGTATAGGGGCCACTGGGGGTCATTATACCGTGTGGGAGCCACAGGGGGACATGTAAATGTAAAAAAATGCCTCATGGGGGCCCACTGGGATTTATCGCCCAAGGGCCCACATGAACCTGGAGCCGGCCCTGCAGGCTGGTATACCTCAAATGGAAGGCTCTAGGGTGGCTAACAGTAGCATGGAAGGCCAGGAAATATTGGTTTACAATCCACTGAATAATGGGAGCAGTGGCATGGAAGGCCATGACTTTAGTCCTAAAGTAAATGACTAGACATCAGGTATTCTCCAGAGAATTTTCTGAGCACGAGTATCCACATTTACATTGGATGGGCACACTTTCCAGTACTCCCTCCCTCTTTAAGCCTGCCAGCAAAGGTCACGCCCATGCTTTAAAGAGGCTCTGTCACCCGGTTTCAAGCCTACCCTACCAGGCATATATCCTGGTGGGGCCGATGACGCAGACAAAACCCACACCTTTATTTCTCATGTATGGCCGAAAAAGCAACATTAAAAAAATATGCAAATGAGGAATTCTAGCACTGGGAGGCGGGCTTATGCCTTCCGAGCACTGCTTCTGTGACGCCCCCGTTCCTTGCAAATGACGGCCTTCTGCACCTAATCACACCCACATGTGCATTGATTGACAGCGCTGGCCAGTATCTCCTGCAAAATAAAACCTATTTGAGGGTCCAAGTACAGACCAGCTTCCCCAGAGAACTTTGTTGTCATCTAACGTTGTCCTCTTGCACCAGTGTTGACATGGGGTAAAAACAAAGGTCACTTCATCATGCCCAGGAACACAATTTTGTTCCCACCAGTCCAGTTCAATTACATTTTCGCAGCCAAGGGAACAAACAATCTCAACTCAGTACCAAACCGGGCATTCAGGCCCAGTACAGTGCCGTAATCCAGGTGATCATAATCATTGTGGCTTATCACAACGGCATCTATTTTGGGAAGCTGCTCTATAGTGCACGGTGGCCCTCGAAACTGTTTGGGACCTGCAAAGCTAAACGGAGAGGCCCTCTCACTGAAGACGGGATCAGTAAGAAATACCAAATCATCCATTTCCACCATGACAGACGCATGGCCCAGCCAAGTGATCCTTATGCCATTTGCTGTTTTGCCAGTAAGCTCAGGGTGCTGTACAAAATAGGGTTCAATAACAGGAAGTTCCCGGTCAAGTTCCTAAAAAGAAAAAAAGATTCACATATTTAAACATATTCAAAATGATGCAAAACATCACATCTAAAATACTATGCTAAACCCATATATTTGAAGAATTAAAAGTACAGAAGTATTTTAAGGGGTTATGTGGAACACAAGTGGCCGGTATCCATAAGTGTTTTGCGGTCTGCAAAACATGGTCATGTGAATGTACCCTAAAGGAGAAGAGCCCTAACACTTCCAAATTTAAAGGGGCTGTCCAGCCATTAATATTGATGACCTATCGTCAGGATAGGTAATGAATATCAGATTGGCGAGGGTGTGACACCCGACATCCCTGCCGATCAGCTATTTGAAGAGGGGGCTGGGCTCCATGCGAGCGCCGCTTCCTGTCCATTACCCTGCACTGCTTCTCGGTGCAGTGTAACACTGCATTCAAATCAATGGAGCGAGTGCTTGTAATTACACTACACCACCGCTTCACAGGAGACGAGTCGTAGTGTAATGACCAAGAAGCGGAGCTTCCATGGAGCACCGCCTCGTCTCACAACTAATTGGCGGGGGCGCCGGGTTTCAGACCCCCACTAACAGATATTGATGACCTATCCTGACGACTGGTAATCAATAATAACGGCTGCACAACCCCTATAATTCCTTACTGCCATGTTAACCGCCTCCCGACCGCCTAACGCAGGGATGCATCTTGCGGGCGGTCGGTTTTTTCCTCGTAGACGCATCGGCGCGTCATCTCGCGCGCGCAGCTAAGAAGATGATCTACAGCCTGCCAGCAGCGATCATTCGCTGGCAGGCTATAGATGCGATTTTTTTTAACCCCAAAAAGGTATATTAGACGCTGTTTTGTTAACAGCGTCTAATATACCTGCTACCTGGTCCTCTGGTGGTCCCTTTTGCTTGGATCGACCATTAGAGACACAGGCAGCTCTGTAAGTAGCACCAATCACTACACTACACCCCCCCGTCACTTATTAACCCCTGATCACCCCATATAGACTTCCTGATCACCCCCCTGTCATTGATCACCCCCCTGTAAGGCTCCATTCAGACATCCGTATGTGTTTTGCGGATCCACGGATCCGCAAAACACGGACAATTGCGGACAAGAATAGGACATGTTCTATAGGCTCTACAAAAAACGCAGTGTTCGCCCGATCAGGCCTGATCTTGTGCGCACACTTGCGTTCAGTCCGCCCCACCGCAGAGACAGAAATATTTTTTTTCTGATCACTGCAAAAACACTGTAAAATCGCTGCGGCGCTATAAAGATCACTTTTGAGGGGCATGGCGAGTTCATAGATTTTTTTTTTTTGGCACAAGTTAGCGGAAATAGATTTTTCTCATATTCCACTAACTTGTGACAAAAAATAAAATCTCACATGAACTCACCATACCCCTCACGGAATCCAAATGCGTAAAATTTTTTAGACATTTATATTCCAGACTTCTTCTCACGCTTTAGGGCCCCTAAAATGCCAGGGCAGTATGAATATCCCACATGTGACCCCATTTTGGAAAGAAGACACCCCAAGGTATTTCGTGAGGGGCATGGCGAGTTCATGTAAAATTTTATTTTTTGTCACAAGTTAGTGGAATATGAGACTTTGTAAGAAAAAAAAAGAAAAAATCATTTTCCGCTAACTTGTGCCAAAAATAAAAATATTCTAGGAACTCGCCATGCCCCTCACGGAATACCTTGGAGTGTCTTCTTTCCAAAATGGGGTCACTTGTGGGGTATTTATACTGCCCTGCCATTTTAGGGGCCCTAAAGCGTGAGAAGTAGTTTGGAATCCAAATGCGTAAAAAATGCCCTGTGAAATTCTAAAGATACTCATTGGAATTTGGGCCCCTTTGTGCACCTAGGCTGCAAAAAAGTGTCACACATGTGGTATCGCCGTACTCAGGAGAAGTAGGGAAATGTGTTTTTGGGGTGTATTTTTACATATACCCATACTGTGTGTGAGAAATATCTCTGTAAAATGACAACTTTGTATAAAAAAATTGGAAAAGTTGTGTTTTACAGAGATATTTATCTCACCCAGCATGGGTATATGTAAAAATACACCCCAAAACACATTGCCCTACTTCTTCTGAGTACGGCGATACCACATGTGTGACACTTTTTGCAGCCTAGGTGCGCAAAGGGGCTCAAATTCCAATGAGTACTTTTAGGATTTCACAGGGCATTTTTACGCATTTGGATTCCAAACTACTTCTCACACTTTAGGGCCCCTAAAATGCCAGGGCAGTATAAATACCCCACAAGTGACCCCATTTTAGAAAGAAGACACCCCAAGGTATTCCATGAGGGGTATGGTGAGTTCATGTAAAATTTAATTTTTTGTCACAAGTTAGTGGAATATGAGACTTTGTAAGAAAAAATAAAAAAATAAAAAATCATTTCCCGCTAACTTGTGACAAAAAATTAAAACTTCCATGAACTCACTATGCCCATCAGCGAATACCTTAGGGTGTCTACTTTCCGAAATGGGGTCATTTGTGGGGTGTTTCTACTGTCTGGGCATTGTAGAACCTCAGGAAACATGACAGGTGCTCAGAAAGTCAAAGTGCGTAAATTCACATTTTTGCACCATAGTTTGTAAACGCTATAGCTTTTACCCAAACCAATAAATATACACTTATTGCATTTTTTTTTTATCAAAGACATGTAGAACAATAAATTTAGAGAAAAATTTATATAGAAATGTAGTTTTATTTGAAAAAATTTAAAACAGAAATTGAAAAATGTCATTTTTTTGCAAAAATTTCGGTCAATTTTGATTAATATCAAAAAAAGTTAAAATGTCAGCAGCAATGAAATACCACCAAATGAAAGCTCTATTAGTGAGAAGAAAAGGAGGTAAAATTCATTTGGGTGGTAAGTTGTATGACCGAGCAATAAACCGTGAAAGTAGTGTAGTGCAGAATTGTAAAAAGTGGTCTGGTCATTAACCACCTCAGCTCCCCTAGCTTAAAGGGGTTGTCCGAGTTATTTTTTTTGTTCTTTCTATGTTCCTAACTGGGCAAATATAACAACTTTACAATTAACTCACTTTATCTCCGGTGGCTGGTTTCTCAGATTTCACTAAGGGTCACATGACCTGTGATGTCAGCTTCTCTCCCTGCTCTGATAAACTTCGTTTACAAGCCTGTAAACGACTAGACGTCACTGTGCTGGCCACGCCCCCCTTCACTGCCATCTGATCTCTCTCCTAGGATTCTTAACCCCTTCAGCTGCACAGACTGGGTATCTGCAGCAGTGACCATTCTGGGCACAGGAGCTGAAGGACTAGAGAGCAATGCACAAGAAGGTAGGGGGAAGATCCTGTGTGTATTAGCAGTGTCATTATACAGGTAGGACTTGTAGTCCTACACATACAACATGCTGCAGAGTCTCCCAGCAGGCAGACATGTCACTCAGGGCAGCTCTTGTATCCACTCCCTTAGCAGTGTCATTATACAGGTGGGACTTGTAGTCCTACACATACAACATGCTGCAGAGTCTCCCAGCAGGCAGACATGTCACTCAGGGCAGCTCTTGTATTCACTCCCTTAGCAGAGCAGGGGAAGGGCAGAGATTGTTTTTTCGGGCCGCCTCCAACAGAAAAAATTATACGGGAGTGAAGGAAACAGGAGGATCAGCTGCAGAAAGCAGATAAAAGCAAACACACTTTTTGTGGGCGTACTGCAAAATGGCCACAGATTGACGTGGAAATGAAAGAGTGGATCACACGTCATAGGAACAATGGCTTCTGCATATCTACCAAAATGATCATATATGAAGCCAAGCGTCTAGCTGCAGAAAAAGGCATTGATGAGTTTACTGGATCCCCATAATGGTGCTACAGATTTATGAGGAGGTGTGGCCTTGCTATGCGCACCAAAACTAGAATAGCACAAAAAATGCCAAAAGAATACGAGTCCAAGATTCTTTTTCACAAATTTGTGCTGGATTCAAGAAAGAAAAATAGCTATCAAATAAGCCAGATTGGGAATATGGATGAAGTCCCATTACCCTTCGATGTTCTATCGAACAGGACTGTTGATATGAGAGGCGCAAAAACCGTAACAGTGAAGACCTCAGGGCACAAAAAAACCCATTACACGGTTGTATTGTCCTGCTGCGCAGATGGGACCAAACTGCCACCAATGATCATTTTCAAAAGGAAGAACATGCCAAAAGAGGTGATTCCAAGAGGAGTGATTGTCCATGTTCATGAGAAAGGGTGGATGGACGAGAATGGCATGGGAATATGGGTCGACAAAGTGTGGTCCAAACGACCTGGAGGGCTTCTGAAGAAACTGGCCTTACTTGTGCTTGACCAGTTTAGGGCACATATCACCAAAAACACAAAAAAGAGGTTCAAAGACGTGAACACTCATCTAGCGGTCATTCCTGGGGGGCTTACCAGCCAGCTGCAGCCTCTTGATGTATCATTAAACGAGCCATTTAAGGTTTGCATGCGGGAGGAGTGGAATAAGTGGATGGCTGCTGGGAATCATGACCTTACACCCAGTGGACGGATGAAGAGGCCAGGGCCGGTGCAAGGATTTTTGCCGCCCTAGGCAAGATAAAAATTGACGCCCCCCCCCCCCCTTATCAGATGATATGCCCATATCATGTTCCACCCCTTTCTCAGCTTTTAAATTAAAAGAACTGCTATGTTTCCCCTAGGGTTAATCCAGCTTCTTGTAGCCGTCTCTTTTTGCGGAACAGAATTGTGGACCCATACATTTCTATGGGGCCGCACAACAAGCGGCCCCGATCCGGAACTGCGGACCCGGATCCGCAATTCCGATCCTGAAAAAAATAGAACATGTCCTATTCTTGTCCGCAATAGTGCCGGCAATGTGCGGTCCGCAAAGTGCGGAACGCACATTGCCGCTGTCTGTGTTTTGTGGATCCGCAAAACACACACGGATGTGTGAATGGACCCTAAATGTGAGGTAAATTAGTTTCCAATGTAGTATTAATAACTAAACAATTACATAATAAACATATTGCATTGTCTACTTACCACCAGGACAATAAGATGATCTGGTCTCTGGCTGCAGTCTGGCTCTGCGGACTCCCTTGTCACTCTCTTTCCCCCCCCTCCCTCCCTTGTCACTCTCATTATTTCCCCCCCCTCTCCCTTGTCACTCATTATTTCCACCCCCCCTCCCCCCTTGTCACTCATTATTTCCACCCCCCCTCCCCCCTTGTCACTCATTATTTCCACCCCCCCCTCCCCCTTGTCACTCATTATTTCCATCACCCCCCCCCCCCCCCTTGTCACTCTCTTTCCCCCCCACCTCTAGTGTAGCGTGGCCGAGCTCTGTTCGATCCGCGGTACAGGAGCATTTGTTTCCTGTACCCGGCCGGACTGACAGGAAGTGCACACTAAGTGAGCACTTCCTGTCAGTGTAGTTTACAGAACCGTTTTTAGGTGGGTCAGACTACAGTAGCTAATTAGCGAGCTAAACCCTTTTAATCTAGAACAAATTAACAGGTAATGGGTAGCTTATTTCATTTGATTTAAAACTTAACATTTAATTAATGTCAATCATAAAAAGATAGGCCCTTCAATCTAAACACTCAAAGAAAAGAATGTATCTGTAACCACTGGTTACACTAGTCTCCTGAAAAAATGGACGGAGACGGGAAGGAACCATACACAGGGATAGCGTTCAGAACAGATAGGGTGAAGGGTACGCAAGTACCAAGACAGAGGGACACACTGCTTGGACAATACCCTAGATGTCCCTATTCTATCTAGATCACACCACTATCTAATGCAAAAATCCCTGCATTCGCCCTCCCTAAAGGTGGACTGCCCAGCTTGGCCCGATAGACAGAATAGATGGTCCTGTGATGAGTAAATTCTCTATCGGGTGTGGGCACTAAAGTTGGCAAAAAGGACGTGGTGATTGGAGTCCAGGTAAATTGGCGATACCGATGTGAGGGGTCGCAAATCCTGGTCCAAATCAACCACATACAGATGTATTAATCAGAAAGATACAGTGTCCCGACGCGTTTCCTCAGTGATGTCTGATTCATCAGGGGACAAAATTATATATAAGAGGCTCCCTGGTGTAAGGATACCTCTTCCAACCAAAACACGTGACACAGGATGGTATCTTAGTGCATAGTCTCGAGTCCTGTGTAGACCCTGACTATATATCAACCGCCATCCGGTTATATATCACAATCCGGAAAGTGAGTCAAGAACGATCCTGTGTCACTTAGTCACAGTCGTTATAGGGATACATAAACTGCTGTGACTTGAATCCAAGTATAGTGAAAACACCACGTCTAGGGTTACATATACAACACAATGGGTCAAAGTGTCAATTTCGTTTGCAGTGTAACAGATCCATGCTAGTTGTAGCCCCCAGCATAGGTTGACGATCTGTGCAGTGCTAAATGCAAAACAATACTAAATCACTGTGGGAAGCAAGTATGTCAGCGTGGTACACTTATCTGTCCAGTTCTAAATGACAACTGTTCCCAGATATCGCTAGGTGGAAGGTGCTCCTTGGCGTCCCGCGTGTAGCAGTGGCAATGAAGCCGCGTTCGCGGGTTGTTTAAAAAGGCCAGGTAGCTCCGCCCCTGCTCTACGCCCCCTCGACGTCATGCAGTGCCGTCGTCATGTGATGCCTCAGCTGTTCGGCTTCAACTCACATGACCGCACCTCTTCCTATGATGCGGTGTATAGAGGCATGTACTGTCGCCAGGCAACCATCCGGGTAACCGGCTTCCTTAATGAAGCCGAGATCCAAACAATACAGGTAACCCAGCAACCGGCCGTCTGACTAGTAGCTGATCCTACGACGAGCACTCTATCTTACGCATGTGTGAGGCGGGTATGTTATGGTGCAAAAATCGGGTCAAAGGGCTAGTTTGCCCAAACTTTTGCTACCACCTAAATACAAAATAATTTCCACCTGTATGTCTAGTTTATAGTTCACATAGTGGAATAATGAAGTTTCTAAGGTAGTTCCTCAAAATTACTAACGTTATCAGCAGTGGCTGTCGCACCCTTTTAAAAGAAGGGGCTCATCCTCTGTAGGTGACCAAACCAAACCAAGTTCGAAATAAAGGAAGCTTATTTTATCCTACAATGCATATATGTTATTAGTATTGTGTGGGCACAGAGGGTAGAAGATGTGATCGGATAGTATGTCCCAATTGTCAGAGAGAGACACTACGGATCTATATAGCAACTGAACGACAGTTGTTCGTTCAGACCCGTAGGCACCACTGTTTTAAGATGGAAGATCCACCATGTCTCTCTCTGCAGAATCCTCCGATCCCAGTCTCCCCCCCTAGGTTGTCTTGCAATGGTCTCAATTCCCATGAATTTCAAAAATGACACATCACCTCCGTGCATCATGTTGACATGCTTTGCCAGGGACGTGTCTCTGTCATTCCTCACGTCACAAAGGTGTTCACCCACCCGTCGTCGCAATTCGCGGGTGGTTTTCCCTATGTATTCAAGGCCGCATCTACAGTTCGCTCTATAGATCACTCCTTGAGTGCGGCAATTAATGAAATGTTTAATTTGGTAGGTTTTGCCAGTGACGTTAGAACGGAATGACCGTCCCTGTGTAATATATCGACATGCCACACAGCCACTACAGTGAAAGCAACCGATCGGGCGCTGAAGCCATGTCCCTTTAAGATCACGTGCCTCACTGTAGTGGCTGTGCACTAGGCGGTCCTTGAGGCTAAGGCCTCTACGATATGTGACCTGTACCCTCTCAGGAAGCACCTTTTTGATATCCGGATCGATTAAGAGGACCTCCCAGTGGTTCCTCAGTATCTGTTTGACCTTATTTGAGGCATCATCAAACGTGCCTATAAGGCGTATATACCCGTCCCCAGTTTTTTCCGGTTTCGGGTAGAGGAGATCCTCTCGCTTACTTTCACATGCTCTCTTGAAGGCCAATTTAAGCACTTTATCAGGGTAACCCCTCTCCCGAAAACGAATTCTCAGGTCATTTGCCTGTTCTTTAAAGGCTTCCCAGGTGGAACAGTTCCTCCTGATGCGCAGGTACTGTCCCACCGGTATTCCCTTCTTCAGGGGAAAGAGATGATGGCTACTCCAATGTAGGAGTGAGTTAGTGGAGGTGGGTTTCCTGAAAGTGCTTGTTTGTAACGCGTCTTCCTTGTCTCTTGAGATCAATATGTCAAGAAAGGGCAAGGTGTCTTTTTCAATAACTGAAGTAAATTTCATGTTGATGTCATTCACGTTTAGATTTTTGACGAAATCACAGAAATCTTGCTCTCCCCCTTTCCAGACAACAAAGACATCGTCGATAAATCTTGCCCAAGTAACGATGCATGGGGTGTATATGTTGGGAGTGTCACCGAAGACCAATGTCCTCTCCCACCAGCCCAGGAACAAATTAGCATACGACGGGGCACATGAACTCCCCATCGCGGTGCCCCTGAGCTGGTGGTAGAGGACCCCGTCAAATAGGAAATAGTTCCTTGTGAGGACAAAATTTAACAGTCGCAGGACAAAGCCATTGTGTGGATAGAACTGTTGTCCCCTAGTGAGGAGACTTCCTGTCAGTCCAGCCGGGTACAGAAAACAAAAGCTCCTGTACCGCGGACCGAACAGAGCTCGGCCACGCTACATTAACAACAGCACACAGCAGGCGCAGGCAGGATTCTTTAGAGCGGCAAGCGCTCAGCCTCAGCCGCCCAGGCGGCGCAGCATGAGGGGCGCCGCCGGCCGCCCGAACTTATATAAGCAACTTTCTTTTTTTTTTTTTTAACCGCAACGGGCGCCCCCTGCTGCATGGCGCCCTAGGCGACTGCCTAAGTCGCCTTACTGGTGGCGCTGGCCCTGGAAGAGGCCCACTATCACCCAAGTCTGCGAGTGGGTGAAGTCATCATGGCAATCAGTAAAGGAAGAAATGGTTGTCAAATCCTTAAAAAAATGCGGCATCAGTAATGCCCTGGACGGTTCGGAGGATGGTGTCCTATATGAAGACACCAGTGACAGTGATACCACTGACATTGAGCCACTGAGTTCGGACAGCAGTGAAGAGTTTTTGGGGTTTTCAGATGACTAGAGGTCATGCCGTACTGAAAATCTTTCTCTTCTGTTATTGTTAATGTTTCATAATGCTGCTGGTGACTGTTGGTAATGTTTGCACATTATATGTTATTTTATTAAAATGTTTTAGTCCACCTTTTAGTTCAAATTATTTTTTTCTCCATTTTCCTCCTCTGAAAACTGGGTGCGTCTTATCATCAGGTGCGTCTTATAAAGCGAAAAATACGGTACCTTATTTCCAGCAGTCTTCTTTTTACTTTATTTCGTTTTGTCCTTTTGATATAAAAGCCCTTTTTATGATATGCTAATGAGGCTCCAAGGTGCCCAGAGGGGCGTTTTTTCCCCTCTCCGGTGCCCAGTGAGGCCCCCCTGCAGTGCCCAAGAACGCCTCCTGATCCTCAAATAACCTCCCACAGCCCCGGCAAAACGGTCCCGCCCCCTCCCCACGTCATCGTCTACCTTCTAGAAATGCCCCGTCCTTCTTCCTGTCGGAAGAAAAGTTGCCAGAAAACTTGCGCAGGCGCAGTACCGCCTGCGGCCTGCGCCTGCGTGATCATCAACCTCCTCAGGGCAACAGCGCTCAGGTTACATCACTGGGCTCGGCGCATGCCCAGTGAGACTTTTGAGGCTGTTGCCCTCAGGAGCTTGATGATTGCACAGGCGCAGGCCGCAGGCGGTCCTGCGCCTGCGCGAGTTTTCTGGCCGCCGACAGGAAGAAGGACGGGGCATTTCTAGAAGGTAGACGATGACGTGGGGAGGGGGCGGAACCGTTTGCCAGGGCTGTGGGAGGTTATTTGAGGATCAGGAGGCGTTCTTGGGCACTGCAGGGGGGCGTCACTGGCCACCGGAGAGGGAAAAAACGCCCCTCTGGGCACCTTGGAGCCTCATTAGCATATCATAAAAAGGGCTTTTATATCAAAAGGACAAAACAAAATAAAGTAAAAAGAAGACGGCTGGAAATAAGGTACTTTAGTGAACATAGCGATGGTGACCGCTTAAAATGGTAAAAGCAGGTGACAGATTCCCTTTAAGGCCTCTTTCAGACGGGCGTTGAGGGAAAATGTGCAGGTGCGTTACGGGAACACCCGCGATTTTTCAGCGTGAGTGCAAAATATTGCAATGCGTTTTGCACTCGCGTGAGAAAAATCGCGCATGTTTGGTACCCGAACTTCTTCACAGAAGTTCGGGCTTCGGATCGGTGTTCTGTAGATTGTATTATTTTCCCTTATAACATGGTTATAAGGGAAAATAATAGCATTCTGAATACAGAATGCATAGTAAAATAGCGCTGGAGGGGTTAAAAAAATAATAATAATAATTTAACTCACCTTAATCCACTTGATCGCGATCCCGGCATCTCCTTCTGTCTCCTTTGCTGAACAGGACCTGTGGTGAGCATTCATTACAGGTAAAGGACCTGTGGTGACGTCACTCCAGTCATCACATGATCCATCACCATGGTAAAAGATCATGTGATGGATCATGTAATGACCGGAATGACGTCACCACAGGTCCTTCACCTGTAATGAATGCTAACCATAGGTCCTGTTCAGCAAAGGAGACAGAAGGAGATGCCGGTCTGCACGATCAAGTTGACTAAGGTGAGTTAAATTATTTTTTTATTTTTTTTTAACCCCTCCAGCGCTATTTTACTATGCATTCTGTATCCAGAATGCTATTATTTTTCCTTATAATCATGTTATAAGGGAAAATAATAATGATCGGGTCTCCATCCCGATCGTCTCCTAGCAACCGTGCGTGAAAATCGCACCGCATCCGCACTTGCTTGCGGATGCTTGCGATTTTCACGCAACCCCATTCACTTCTATGGGGCCTGCGTTGCGTGAAAAACGCAGAATATAGAGCATGCTGCGATTTTCACGCAACGCACAAGTGATGCGTGAAAATCACCGCTCATGTGAACAGCCCCATAGAAATGAATGGGTCGGTATCCAGTGCAGGTGCAATGCGTTCAACTCACGCATCGCATTCGCGCGGAATACTCGCCCGTGTGAAAGGGGCCTAAGGGATCTAGTTTTTAAAATGGGGTCATTTATAAGGGTTTTCTATCATTTTGGAGCTCAACGCCATTACATGTGTGCAATGGGGCCGGAACCATTTTCTGTTTATTATCTGAAAGGCCCCAGGTGCTCCTTTATGTTTGGGCCCTGCAGTGTGTCAAGACATAAGATTAGGGCCAAAATGGAGATATTTCTGAAGACAGGAGAAATAATCTTTAAATTAACACTTTTGTCTAAAAAATGAAAAATATTGCTTAGCTCTAATTTCTTCAAAAAACTAGGGGGTCTAAAAACTCACTACACCCTACCTAGATAAATACCATAGGGGGTCTAGTTTTAAAAATGGGGTCATTTATGGGGGTTTTCTATTGTTTTGGTAGCTCAATGCCATTATAAGTGTGCAATGGGGACTAAACCATTTTCAAGTAAATTTTGTGTTCTGAAAGCCACTGGGTGCTCCTTTATGTTAGGGCCCTGCCGTTTGTCAAGACACAAGATTAAGGCCACAATGGGGATATTTCTGAGGACAGGAGAAATGGGGTGATACATTTTGAGGTGTACTTCTTCATTTTCATGTGCCTTGTAGAAAAAAAACTGTCTTTAAATTGACACTTGCGTAAAAAAAGGAAATTTTTATTTTTTATCACCTTCTTAGAGATAATTTATTTAAAAGACTAGGTGGTCAAATAACTCATCACACCCTTAGATGAATACGTTAAGGGGTTTAGTATTCAAAATGGGGTCACTTTTGGGGGTGTTATATTAGTCTGACACTTATAAGCCTCTGCAAACTTGGCTTGTTGCAGGAAAAAATATGTATTTCAAATTTTTTTTAATTAATGTTGAAATGGTAAGTCTCCTAAATTAAAAAAAAATTAAAAGTTTTTTGCAAGTGCAGCCAAAATAAAGTAAAGATGTGGAAATATATTTCTGATAAAAATATTGAATAGTATTTATGTATGTACGGTGTTCTGCCCATTTTGTGCATAATAAATGTGTGTAATGTGCTGTAAAGGTTATACTGAAATGTTATGTTTGACGTTGCTGCCATCTAGTGGTCAAAGTTAGTTTCTACTTCGCCAGAACTTTACAGGAAGTGTATTGTCAGAGGCAGTAACCTTTAACCTGGAACTGTATTTCCTCCATTTCAGCACTGCTCCTGGATCTTGCAGGCTGCATGCAGAGGAGCTCTTGATCTATTCCTGGACTAATGATGGAATTGTCTGTGAGTACTCTCACTGATGGAGTGAGGCTGCTGTATTATGTTTAATGTATTGACACATATGTTTTGTTTATGTTTATATTGTAGTTTTACAAAGTTATTCAGAAAAGAGAATACATACAGATCTGATGTCTCACGTTTCTTGACTTCTGAATTATTGTTAAGCTGTCTGACTAGTGTTATACAACAGTTCAATAACGCGAAGCAGAACAGTAAAAAGACAACCCACGTGGCGGTCTGGAATAAACTGAGACGCCATGAGCATGAGTCTAAGATCAGGAACAAAGTACCAGGCTGATGCCACGCTCAGGGCCGGCCTTTGGGGTGTGCGGGCTGTGCGGCCGCACAGGGCGCCATAGTAACAGGGGCGCTGGGCGGCCGACAGCTCGCAATGTAATCTGCGGCAGGCGAGGCTGTACTTGTGTTCTCCTTCGGGGCGCCCCCTCCATCTCCCCCTCCCCTGTGTCTGACCTGCCTGCTGCCCCCGCCGCTGCCAATAAGAAGAGGCAGGAGGAGGAGGGGAGGGGCTGTGGCCACTGCGCCACCAATGAAGAAAACTGACCTGAAATACAAATACAGGAGGCGGGTGCTGGAATCAAATAGCCGGCACCCGACCTCTGTGACAGGGAGCTGCGATCAGCTGCAGTTGAGTTAACTCTTCAGGTGTGGTACCTGAGGGGTTAACTGCCGCTGATCGCAGCTCCCTGTCACAGAGGTCGGGTGCCGGCTATTTGATTCCGGCACCCGCCTCCTGTATTTGTATAAGAAACGTTGGTGGCACAGTGCGCCCCCCCCCCCCCCCCAAACACCCCAGTATAAGAAACATAATTGGTGGCTCAGTGCGCCCCCCCCCAGTATAACAAACGTTGGTGGCACAGTGCCCCCCCCCCAGTATAAGAAACATTGGTGCGGTGGCTCAGTGGGAAGTGCCAATGAGGTTTAAAAAATAATTTAAAAAAATTAACTCACCTCCTTCAGTTGATCGCGTAGCTGCCGGTCTTTCTTCAGGACCTGTGGTGACGTCACTGAGCTCATCACATGACCCATTACCATGGTGATGGATCATGTGATGAGCACAGTGATGTCACCACAGGTCCTTTGACAGGTCATAAAGAAAGAACAGAAGACGAACAATTGGAGGAGGTGAGTTAATTATTTTTTTATTTTTTAACCCTCATTGGCACTGCCCACTGCGCCACCAATGTTTATTATATTGAGGGGGGGCGCACTGCGCCACCAATGTTTATTATATTGAGGGGGGGCGCACTGCGCCACCAATGTTTATTATATTGAGGGGGGGGCGCACTGCGCCACCAATGTTTATTATACTGGGGTGTTGGGGGGGCGCACTGCTCCACCAATGTTTATTATATTGAGGGGGGCGCACTGCGCCAATGTTTATTATACTGGGGTGTTGGAGGGGCGCACTGCGCCACCAATGTTTATTATACTGGGGTGTTGGGGGGCGCACTGCGCCACCAATGTTTATTATACTGGGGTGTTGGGGGGGGCGCACTGCGCCACCAATGTTTATTATATTGAGGGGGGCGCACTGCGCCAATGTTTATTATACTGGGGTGTTGGGGGGGCGCACTGCGCCACCAATGTTTATTATACTAGGGTGTTGGGGGGCGCACTGCGCCACCAATGTTTATTATACTAGGGTGTTGGGGGGCGCACTGCGCCACCAATGTTTATTATACTAGGGTGTTGGGGGGGGGGGCGCACTGTGCCACCAATGTTTATTATATTGGGGGGGCGCACTGCGCAAATGTTTATTATACTGGGGTGTTGGGGGGGGCGCACTGCGCCACCAATGTTTATTATACTGGGGTGTTGGGGGGGCGCACTGCGCCACCAATGTTTATTATACTGGGGTGTTGGGGGGGCGCACTGCAGCACCAATGTTTATTATACTGGGGTGTTGGGGGGGGGGGGGCGCACTGTGCCACCAATGTTTATTATATTGGGGGGGGCGCACTGCGCACAACGATGAGTTAGGGAAATTTCACAGCCGAGTGCGCATGCGCTGGGAGCCTCGCCGGCGGTTAGGGTAGGGAAAAATTATGGGCCAGTGCACAGGTGTGGTGATCGGATGGATGTTCTCAGCAGGACACCGGCCGACACTGCGCATGCGCTGGGAGCCTCACCAGCGGTTAGGGTAGGGAAAAAGCACTGGCCCGTACGTAATTTTTCTCTTCCCTAACCGCTGGTGAGGCTCGCGGTGCATGCGCAGTGTCGGCCAGTGTTCAGCTGAGAACATCCATCCGATCACTGCGCCTGCGCACTGGCCCATAGTTTTTCCCTACCCTAACCGCCGACGAGACTCCTGGCGCATGCGCACTCTGCTGTGAAACTTCCCTAACCTGACGTTGTGTGCCTGCGCGGCGCTGCACACCTCCTCACGTCATGTCCGGTGCGACCGGAAGTGACGAGGGTAGGGAAATCTCACGAAGTAGGGAAGTATGACATTACACCGGCCTTTGGGGTGTGTGGGCTGGTAACTACTTGGTTGGATAGTCAGCCAGCCTATGCCATGATGCCAGCAACAAGCACTGTTTTTTTTTTTATTTTATTTTTTTAGCGCCACAAGGTTAGCTCGCACAGGGCGCCTGGACACCTAAGGCCGGCCCTGGCCACGCTACCGCCAACACAGCAAGGCAGGGAGAACATTCCCAGCAAGACGATGTAAAGTCGCATGTGTCCAGAACTTCACGGGCTAGCAAGATGTCCTCAGCAAGTTCCTCAGCAGTTAGAGCTCGTGCCAAGGCAGAAGCTGCCCGCGTCCAGCTACAGTACGCAGAAAAAGAAGCCATGATGATGCAGGAGTTAGCAGCAAAGAAAGCTGCCATAGCACAAGAGACAGCAGCTAGGGAAGCTGCCATAGCACAAGAAGAAGCGGTTTTAGAATCAAAATTGCTCATCCTGCAGCGACAGACTGCAGTTGCAGTTGCTGAAGCAGAGGCCGCTGCCTACATGGGAACAAGTCGGTCAGGAAGTGAAAAATCATATAAAGACTCAGAGGTTCCAGAAAAACCTCTATTCTCTGCAGATCGTACAAGTGAGTACGTCCAGAACCTTACTGATGCACATACAAAGGAACAGTCTCTTAAACCTGAAGCAAAGGAATTCAGGCTGAGATCAACATACCCCTGAGCAGGCCCAATCAACCTCATGAGATCAGCGGCTGCCAGCAAACCAAGAAGGAAGCACCAGAAACCCCTAAGAACAAAAAACAAGTGTTCCCATCACCTCAACCTAAAGATTATATACGCGAACAACAATGTGCAGTGGATGTCACCAAATATCTCATCCGCAAAGAAATGGTTAGCTCAGGCTTTCTCCAATTTGATGACTGTCCTGAAAACTATTGGGCATGGAAATCTTCCTTTCTGAATGCCACTGAAGGTCTGAACTTATCACCAGCAGAAATGCTTAATTTAATGATAAAATGGCTTGGTACTGAGTCAGCAGAGCATGCTAAGAGGATGAGAAGAGCAAACCTGTTCAACCCTGCAGCAGGACTCAACATGACCTGGAGAAGACTAGAAGAAACGTATGGATCCCCAGAGGTAATAGAAGGAGCACTGTTGAAAAAACTTGAAGTCTTTCCCAAGGTGGGCTACAGAGACAACGTGCGGCTACAAGAACTAAGTGATCTTCTACTAGAGATAGAATATGCCAAAGAGGATGGCTACTTGCAAGGACTTTCGTATCTAGATACAGCTAGAGGCACTAATCCCATAGTAGAGAAACTACCCTCAAATCTGCAAGACAAGTGGATGTCTGTAGGAGGTAAATTCAAAGAAGATTATGGAGTCGCTTTTCCCCCTTTCTCTGTGTTTTCTAGGTTTGTCCGACAGCAAGCGAAAAACCGAAGTGATCCCAGTTTCGCCTTCACCACCAGCGGCAATCAATCACACAGACCTGAGAGACCTCACAGACCTCACGGTAGGACCTATGTATCCACACACAAAACAGCTGTACCTTCAGAAGTCACAGACT
The DNA here is from genome assembly GCF_905171765.1 of Bufo bufo. Classification (NCBI taxonomy): domain Eukaryota; kingdom Metazoa; phylum Chordata; class Amphibia; order Anura; family Bufonidae; genus Bufo; species Bufo bufo. The sequence continues at coordinate 30,227 of NW_024401240.1, forward strand.
GCCAAAGCACCCACAAGGTACACACCATAGAAAACCCTGATAGGCATTGTCCAATACACAAAAAACCACATCCACTAAAGAAATGCAAAGGCTTTAGAAGCAAACCCATTGCAGAGCGGATGTCCTTCCTTAAACAAAACGGCATCTGTTTCAAGTGCTGCGGATCTACTTATCACATTGCCAAAGACTGCAAAATACCAGTAGAATGTACAGAATGTGGCAGTGAGAGACACATTGCAGCTTTGCACCCTGGCCCTGCTCCTGCCCCACTAGAGACTGTAGAACCCAGGAAAGATCAGGGCAGGGAGCAACAAGAGACCCCACTCTCCTCTGTAATGTCTAATTGCACCGAAGTATGTGGACAAGGCAAGAGTGCACGATCATGCTCTAAAATCTGTCTAGTGACTGTGTATCCCACTGGCAAGAGAGAAAGGGCAGTGAAAATGTATGCAGTGCTAGATGAACAGAGCAACAGATCCCTTGCAAAGTCAGATTTCTTTGATATCTTTAACCTTAAGGCAAGTGCAGTTCCATACACTCTAAGGACATGTGCAGGGACAATTGAAACCACAGGGAGAAGAGCTACTGACTTTACCATTGAATCCTTCAATAAGAAAGTGCGGTTCCCACTTCCTACCCTAATAGAGTGTGGCATGATACCTGACGACAAAACTGAGATTCCATCTCCAGAAGTAGCTCATCACCATCCTCACCTCCGCTCAATTGCTCACCTTATCCCCGTTGTTGAGCCAGATGTTTCTATCCTTCTACTTCTTGGAAGAGACATCCTTCAGGTACACAAGGTACGCCAGCAAATCAATGGACCTTATAATGCCCCCTATGCACAGAGACTGGATCTGGGGTGGGTCATTGTAGGAGAAGTTTGCCTGGGGACAGTGCACCAGCCTGACAACATTAGCACTTTGAAGACGTCTGTGTTAACAAATGGACGCACATCCCTTCTCTGTCCCTGTCACAACAACTTCATTGTCAAGGAAAGCTTTGGCAGGTCAACACAACACTGTGACTCTTCTACACTATATGGTAAAGAAGAAGTCAATTACAACATTGAGACGGACAATCTAGGGATAACAGTATTTCAGAAAACTAAAGATGATGATAAACAGGCCCTCTCTATAGAGGATCAGATCTTCTTGCAGATTATGGATAAAGAGGCTTACCAAGATGACAATCACAGTTGGGTGGCCCCTCTCCCCTTTCGCACACCCAGACGTGTTCTGCCTAGTAACAGGGAGCAAGCCATGAAGCGTTTGCATTCACTCAGCAAAACACTGCAGAGAAAGCCAGAAGTGAAAAGAGATTTCACTGAATTCATTAAGGGGATGCTAGACAATGATCACGCTGAAGTTGCAGGACCACTTGAGACAGACAGGGAACACTGGTATCTACCAATGTTTGGTGTTTACCATCCGCACAAACCTAACCAAATCAGAAAAGTTTTTGATTCCAGCGCAGAGTATAAAGGAGTCTCTTTAAATGACGTACTGTTGAGTGGCCCTGACCTAAACAATACTTTGCTAGGTGTCCTCATGCGCTTCAGAAAAGAGCCCGTTGCTTTCACAGCAGATGTGCAACAAATGTTTTATTGCTTTCTTGTCAGAGAAGACCACAGAGACTTTCTACGTTTTCTCTGGTACAAAGACAAAGAAATTGTCGAGTACAGAATGAAAGTGCACGTATTTGGCAATAGCCCCTCTCCTGCCGTCGCTATATACTGCATGCAAAATGCGGCCCAGAAAAATGCAGAGTGCTATGGACAAGAAGCCAAACACTTTGTATTGAGACATTTCTATGTAGATGATGGACTCGCTTCTGCTAGCACACCTGAAGATGCAATATCCATCCTTAGTAAAGCAAAACAAATGCTGGCAGAATCCAATCTGCGTCTTCATAAAATCGCTTCCAACAGCCAAAAAGTAATGGAAGCCTTCCCTGTAGCAGACAGAGCTAAGGACCTTAAATATCTTTGCCTAGGTACAGACGCCCTTCCCTTGCAGAAAAGCCTAGGCCTAAGTTGGGATCTAGAAAATAATAGTTTTGCTTTCAGAGTTTCCTCAGAGGAAAAGCCTTTTACACGTAGGGGTATTCTATCCACCGTAAATAGCCTCTATGATCCCCTAGGGTTTGTATCACCTGTGACTATAAGAGTTAAGGTCTTAGTTCGGGAACTGTCATCTGGGAAAAGTGAATGGGATGCATTGCTTCCACGAGAGAGACTAAGTGAGTGGGTCCAATGGACAGAATCCTTGCAAGCGTTAGAGCACCTAAAGATAGACAGATGCTATGTGCCCGTATCTCTATCATCAGCTTGCAGGAAAGAACTATGCATCTTCTCAGACGCATCCACCACAGCTATAGGTGCAGTAAATGTGTGTCATGTTGGATTTGTCATGGGAAAGTCCAAATTAAGCCCAAAACCACACTATTCCTCGTTTAGAGTTGTGTGCTGCCGTACTTGCAGTCGAAATGTCTGAGCTAATCACAGATGAACTAGACACTGATTTTGATGCTGTGAAATTCTTCACTGATAGCGAGACTGTCCTAGGGTACATTTGCAACACCACTAGGAGGTTCTATCTGTATGTCTCCAACAGAGTGAATAGAATCAGGCAGTCTACACACCCAGATCAGTGGTTCTATGTATCTACAGAGCAAAACCCTGCAGATTATGCCACTAGGCCTACTCAAGCAGCATGCCTTCAGAACTCTATATGGTTCTCAGGCCCATCCTTTCTGTACCAACCACACTGTGAGGATATAGACACTGCTAATGTTTTTCCTCTCATAGAGCCCGAAGCTGACCCTGAAATTACAAGCTTCAGCACCAGAGCTTCTGAAGCCACACTTCACTCACATTGCTTTGATAGATTGTCTTGCTGAAAGATATTAGTTAAGACCCTAGCCAGACTCATCCATGTCGCTAAAACCTTCCAGAGGGAAACCAGCAGCAATCAGGTCAGAAGGTGGGGAAGTTTCCATGAACAGGTCAATCTAGAAGAACTTGCTCAGGCAAAGTCGGTTATAATCTCTTCTGTTCAAAACAAACATTTCCAGAAGGAAATTGACTGCATCAAAAAACAAAAGACATTCCCAAAACAAAGCCGTCTTAGGAAGCTTAGCCCCTTTTTAGACAAAAATGGGTTGTTGAGAGTAGGTGGACGTTTGTCTCTTGCAGGACTTTCAGAGGAAGAGAAACAGCCTGTCATTATACCTTATGATCACCACATTGCGACACTGCTTCTTAGGTACTATCATGAACAAGTAGTTCACCAAGGGCGACACATCACAGAGGGTGCAATTAGATCCGCAGGTTTCTGGATTCTTGGTGGCAAACGCTTGGTATCAGCTGTTATACACAAATGCGTCATCTGTCGCAAGCCGCGAGGAAGGTTACAAAGTCAAAAGATGGCAGAGCTACCAGAGGACAGAGTAATTGCTCAACCACCTTTCACCAATGTGGGCTTAGATGTATTTGGTCCGTGGTCTGTTTTAACCCGCCGCACTAGAGGAGGCAGCGCAGACCGTAAACGATGGGCAGTCCTTTTCACTTGTTTGTACACATAGAGCTACTTGAAACCATGTCAACATCAAGCTTTATTAATGCCTTGAGGAGATTCTTCTCAATTCGTGGCCCAGCAAAACTGCTCCGTTCTGACAGAGGAACAAACTTTGTAGGAGCCTGCAAGGAACTTAACATTTGTGCCAGCGAATCACAATTGCAAGACTTTCTCCAAGACAGAGGATATACATGGGTCTTTAATCCTCCACACTCTTCACACATGGGTGGTGTCTGGGAGAGACTTATAGGTATTGCCATGCGAATCTTGGACGCTATGTTGCTACAAACCAAAACTGCTCACTTGACCCATGAGACTTTAAGCACCTTTATGGCAGAGGTTACAGCTATTATGAATGCCAGGCCTATAGTTCCTGTGTCCTCAGACCCAGATACACCTATGGTCCTTACCCCAGCAATGTTATTGACTCAAAAAGCGAACTCTTTGTCTGCTCCATCCGGAACCATAAGTACAACACAAGTTCATGCGAAACAATGGAAGCAAGTACAATGTTTGGCAGACACCTTTTGGAAAAGATGGAAGAGGGAGTATCTGTCAAATCTTCAACACCGTAGGAAATGGACTGAGGATCGCCCAAATGTAAAAGTGGGTGATGTTGTTCTGTTGAAAGACAGCCAAGAGAGCAGGAACGAGTGGCCTGTAGGACTTATTGTCAATGCTCTACCAAGCAGGGATGGCAAGGTTAGGAAGGTGGAGGTCAAGATTGCAAAGAATGGGACTTCCAAAATCTATCTTAGACCTATAACTGACATTATAGTTTTAGTTTCCGATTAGCTAGGATTCCATTCCTGTTTATATGTTTTTTCTGCATTGCAGTAGTTATTTAGGTAGTGACATAATAAATTATGCCAGACAGGGAGTGTTCTGCCCATTTTGTGCATAATAAATGTGTGTAATGTGCTGTAAAGGTTATACTGAAATGTTATGTTTGACGTTGCTGCCATCTAGTGGTCAAAGTTAGTTTCTACTTCTCCATTTCAGCACTGCTCCTGGATCTTGCAGGCTGCATGCAGAGGAGCTCTTGATCTATTCCTGGACTAATGATGGAATTGTCTGTGAGTACTCTCACTGATGGAGTGAGGCTGCTGTATTATATGTAATGTACTGACACATATGTTTTGTTTATGTTTATATTGTAGTTTTACAAAGTTATTCAGAAAAGAGAATACATACAGATCTGATGTCTCACGTTTCTTGACTTCTGAATTATTGTTAAGCTGTCTGACTAGTGTTATACAACAGTTCAATAACGCGAAGCAGAACATACGGTATGTGAAATATTCCAGTTGAAAATAGGAAAATATGCAATTTTTTTATTTTTTTTATATATTTTTAAGTTTTTTAATAAAGATACGCAAAAGTTTACCACCTAAGTAAAATACAATATGTGACGAGAAAACAATGTCAGAATTACTTTGCTATGACAAGACTATGAATCTAATAGATGGCGCTGTTAATGAGTAGTGTAGATCGCGAATTTTCCATGCAAATGCATGTCTTTCCCATATGCCCATGTTTATGCAAATTAGTTTTTACATGATAAAACTGTATAGACAGGTTATTGAAAATTATGTTAGGACCATCAGAAAACTTTTTGTCACCCTAATGATATTGATCTAGGTGCGCAGGTCTACCCAAGCCATCCAACAGATGTGAATCAACTTTGAGGCTTACTGGCTCTCAGTCAGATGAGAGCTGGTTTGGAATGTCTCATAGTGCACAAGGCTGCCATTGTAAGGTATGCTGACTGTTATCTGTCTCACGGATAGATTGTTGGCTTCCACATACCTGGCTTTTGGCATATAGCCTTTGTGTGGTTGTCTACTGTATGTCATAGATAATAGGAGTCCAAGATGCATCCAGCCATCCTCTTAAGGCTGTTTCCAAACCATTTTGATGGGTTTTCCATCAATTTCTAACCTTTTTTTGTGAACCAGACACCCTCTTCTCTTCCGAGCAGGAGGTGCCTGGTTTGATGCTCGGGTCTCCCATTGACTTTCATTGTATGAAATTGTACTCGAGCACCCGCAGTATTCGGCGGAGCACTGCAATGTGCCGAGCATAGCGATGCTCAAGCCGAACAGCAGTTCGGCCGAGCATGCTCGCTCAACACTAATGCACATAAATATCCTGATACCTATTGTAAAGCACAGAATACCCAATATAAAACAACTCCTTGCTACCCAACCTAGGGTACATTCTCCCTGGTATTTATGATGTAACTAATGTGAGTTTGGATAGCTCATCAAAATGAAAACGTACCTACATGAATGGGAAGTATTCCAGTATTTTAACACACCGCCCGGCAGTGTGTTATTGTAAATAAAAGATCGCTTGCCGTGCAGGGCAAGGGAGCGCATCGGAGCATGAGATGCTCCGATGCTAGCCTCAGGGGGGCTGCCTGGGTGAAAAATAGGGTATGTCCAGGTTCAGCTCTGAACCCGAACAACCCCTTTAAATGGACAATCTATTTTTGTAAGGGGGAATAAGCTGATCACCGAGAGTATTGCTGCTGTCACCTGTGATAGCAATGATCTGTTGTAATGTGCTGAGGGGTTAATGACGCATTAGGTGAAATCAGTAGTCAGGCCATGTCATACTAAGGCCTCTTGCACACGACCGTGTGTCCCCCGTGGCCGTACATCACGGATGGGACCCAATCACTTCAATGGGTCCGCAAATCTGGAGATGCAGTGCAGAAAGGAACGGAACCACGGAACGGAAGCACTACGGAGTGCTTTCGTGGGGTTCCGTTCCTTGCTTCCGTTCTGCAATAAAATAGAACTTGTCCTATCTTTTTATGGAATGGATGGATCGCGCACCAATTCAAGTAAATGGGGTCGCGATCCGCATGCGGCTGGCACACGGTCGGTGTCCGTGCATTGCGGACCACAATTTGTGGTCCGCAGCACGGGCACGGGCAGCACACATTCGTGTGCAAGAGGCCTAGCAGTAGGTGAGCAGAGTTTTCCAGAAAGGGACTCTTTTTGTAACTGCTGTTCACAGATAAGGGAACATTCACACACAGCAGATTTTGTTGAAGAATTTTCCGTGATTGAAAATCTGTTCTATTCACCTAAATGAGGCTTGCAGATCCATGTGCTTTACACCTAATTCTAATGAACGGAACTGATTTTCAGTTGCTGAAAATTCTGCAACAAGATCTTCTGCATATGGAAAAAAAAACTAAAACTAAAATTCTGACACCCACCTGGGTGAGGAGAGAGGGTGGGTGGGGCAATTTAATATTTTCTTTCTTTCTTTCTTTCTTTCTTTCTTTCATTCATTCTTTCTCTCCCTCTCTCTGCCCCTACAGATGTCAATCTCCTGATGGCCGTCACGATGGATGCAAGAAAACGCAACTACCGGTAAGGCTACATTCCCACTTGCGGTAGCAGGGTCCAGCAGGTTGCTCCGGAGGGGGAACAGCCTGCCGGATTCGTGCTAATGCTAGCCCACCATGCTGCTGGAAGTCTGCTCTGGCCCCATTCACTATAACGAGGGCGGGCTGGAGGTCTAGCAAACAAGGAACAACCTGCAGGACCCTGCTACCGCAAGTGGGAAAGGAGTCTAATTATATATATATTTTTTTTACACATCACCATATTCTGACCCCAAAACGTTTTTTTATAGTTATATCTAGCTGTGTGGAGGCTCATTTTTTGCAGGCCGATCTGTAGTTTTTATTGATACCAGTTTTTAATATATATATATATATATATATACAGTGTGTGTATATATATATATATATATATATATATATACAGGTGAAACTCGAAAAATTAGAATATCGTGCAAACGTTAGAATTTTGTGAAAAGGTTCACTATTCTAGGCTCAAAGTGTCACTCTCTAGTCAGCTAATTAATCCATATCCCCTGAGCAAATTTTTACTTTTTTATGATTTTTAGCTCATGTTTGAGGCTACAAGACCCTTTTTTTATTTTTATTCTGTACCATCGTGTTTCGTATATATCCATGATGGTACTAGAATTGCTCATTTCTTATGTTGGCCTGCCACCTGGCATAATAGAAGTCTATAGCCTTCCGTGGTGCATTCCATCATGGTCCATGGTAGCGGAATCCATAACAGGATTCTTTTGATAACGCGAACCTTGTGCTCCGAATTTGAAAACACAAGTTTGCGCAACACTATTCAACACACATCAGGTCCTCCTTAGGGCTCACGCACTGTCTGTGTCCGTTCCGTTCCAGAAATTACTCGGTGTACATTCGGTTTCCGTATGTCCGTTCCGCAACAATATAGAACATATCCTGTTATTGTCCGTTTACAGACAAGGATAGTACTGTTCTATTACACTTTGCAAAATACAGAATGCAAATGGCCGCCATCCGTATTTTTTGCAGATCCGTTTTTTGAGGACCGCAAAATACATACGGTTGTGTGCATGAGCCCTGACTCCTCAGAAGTGTAGTTTCTTTACTTTGACCTCTCCCTCCTGAGCCGCTGGCAGGCTGTGCCATCCCCCAATGCTCCTTTCTGTTGCTTCTGCTCCCTCTATCCAAAGACTGGACCTTTTGTGCCCTCAGTGCTCCTCTGACACAGAATTACCAATTCATATCTCCCCATCACCCAAAGAGCCCTGCCAAATAGTGTCCCTCCTGTGCACTGCCCCTCTTGCCGGTGCCCAAAAAACCCCAACAACTTTAGTCTGGAAAAAAATTATAAAGACCCCATGTTGTAGGTGGGTCCAAATTAGAAAAAGGTAGGTAGGGTCAATAAAAGTAGTCGGGGACAGTAAACCATTAACCATGATAACACTGCTGATAGCAAGAAACTGCGCGTGTAAAACCTGTATCAGAAATTGGCATGCTGCGAACTTAAAATGTCCACTTTGCTAACTCCGCTGCATTTACATACAACGAGGTGGATGCGATTTGAAATAGTCTGATCCACACATTGCAGAAAGTTTGCTCAGTCAAATCTGCAAATTGTAAATGACATTAGTAGGCCGTAGTTTTCTGCCACAGATTTCACCCACTTCAGTGCAACGGGGTGCACCATCCAAACTGATCTTTTTGCCTCAGGAAGCGGTAGGACTGCAGGGGGTGGACATTTAGCCCCCAGCCCTGCACTCCTACATCCTGCTCAGCCTTGCATACATTTGGTGTCAGAGAGTCAGAGACCAGGCCAGATTAAACAAGAGTCTGTCTTTATTGTGTGCAGGATTAAAGTTCTAGTACATCCAGCAGTAGTTTGTATAAAATGCAACGTCCTCACAGATGTTCCAGCATGAGCTAAGCAGATGAATATGTCATTGGCCCTCAGATTACTTTGGCTAAGAGCTGTGCTCTAGCAACTGTGGCTGTAGTGTCCGCTATTCTAGGGTACGTAGGTTGTCTTAACTTGTTATCCTTCTGCAGCAGCGTCTGGATCGCCTTAAGCTGGGTTACTTTGCTATCTCTCTCTCTGTAGCCATGCAAATCCTTCCCTTTTAGCGCTTGCTTGTATCTCCTGGAGCTCGTGGAGGTGACGTAACGGTTATTTGGTCAGTTATTTCCATCAGTTATTGTGAGCCAAAACTGGGTGCAGGTCAAAAACACAGAACAGGTGAATATCTTTCCATTGTACCTTTTTCTCTGAGTAGGCTTCACTTCTGCTTTTGGATCACAATAACTGATGGAAATAACTGACATGTGAACTTGGCCTTAGGGTACTATCACACTAGCGTTTTTCTTTTCCGGTGTTGAGTTCCATCACAGGAGCTTAATACGAGTTTTATCCTAATGCATTCTGAATGGAGAGCATTCCGATCAGTATGCATCAGGATGCATCAGTTCAGTCCCTCTTACGTTTTTTGGCCGGAGAAAATACCGCAGCATGCTGCAGTTTTCTCTCCGGCTGAAAATCCTGAACACTTGCAGGAATGCCGGATCCGGCATTAATTTCCATTGAAATGTATTAGTGCCGGATCCGGCATTAAGAGTTCCGGCAAAACGGATCTGGTTTTCCGGTCTGCGCATGCGCAGACCTTTAAAAATGCAAACAATAAATAAATACCGGATCCATTTTTCCAGATGACACTGGAGAGACGGATGCATTATTTCAATGCAATTCAATCCACATCCGGATCCATCTGACAAATGCCATCCGTTTGTGTCCGGATTGCTGGATCCGGCAGGCAGTTCCGGTGACGGAAACTGCCTGCCGGAATCCTCTGCCGCAAGTGTGAAAGTACCCTTACAGAAAGTAAAGAGCAGAAGCTTAAAATGTGATCATATGATGAGACCAGCGTGATCCAGCCCTGAGCACGTGTTAGGCTACTTTCACACTGGCGTTTTGGCTTTCCGTTTGTGAGATCCGTTCAGGGCTCTCACAAGCGGTTCAAAATGGATCAGTTTTGCCCTAATGCAATCTGAATGGAAAAGGATCCGCTCAGAATGCATCCGTTTGCCTCCGTTCAGTCACCATTCTGCTCTGGAGGCGGACACCAAAATGCTGCCTGCAGCATTTTTCTGTCCGCCATGTGGTGCGGAGCAAGACGGATCCGTCCTGGCACACAATGTAAGTCAATGGGGACGGACCCGTTTTCTCTGACACAACAGAAAACTGATCCGTCCCCCATTGACTTTCATTGGTGATCAAGACGGATCCATCATGACGGATGCATGCGGTTGTGTTATTGTAACGGAAGCGTTTCTGCTGATCCATGACGGATCCACAAAAAACGCTAATGTGAAGGTAGCCTAAGTCAGTGGAAATAAAACCAGGCACACAACGATATAAGGGGGGAATGGAGAATTTTATTTAATTTATAATCTTATTAATGATGGGACTGAAGTTTTGGTGTAAATTGCAAATCAAAGTCGAGGATAAGTTACATCCATTGACTTTTATTGATTCAGGGGAAGGCGAAAAAACCCCCTGTAGGGGGAAAAATTCCTTCCCGACTCCGCTTAGGGCAGTCAGACGATTTCCCTGGATCAGATATTATTAATCCAGAGGAAGGCGAAAAAACCTCACTGAGCCTCAGCCATCAGCTTGTAATGAGGAAAAATTCCTTCCCGACTCCATGCATGGCAGTCAGATTAGTCCCAGAATCAATCACTAAATAATCGGTCCGCAAGGGGTTGGCCAAATTGTACTTTGAATTAGGTGAATGGCTGAATTGGGGAGGGCAACTGTGTTGATCCAGAAGAAGGAGAGAAAAAACCCCTTTATGACATCTGCCAATCTGTCGTAATCTAAGGGGAAAAACACTCCTTCCAGACTGCAAATAAAGCAGTGGGAAAATAGTCCCTGGATCAAATGCCCGTACACATCCATCATCCAGTGGGATCGGCTCCAGGATCAGTGTCCTCTGTCGTCAAGATGTCTTCAAGATGTTTTCCTTCAGTCCAATCGCAGGGAGGGCTTCCAGGATCCAGTCTATACTTACCTGTTGTCTTCATACTGTGGTATATATGATAGGAAGAATCAATACAGATACCATATAATGTGGTATAATATACAAAGATTTTGTGCTACATATGAAGATTAGGGATTTTACACAACTGTTTAATGCTCATAAAATTTGAGCTTCACATTTGGAGCAGCTTAAATCTTGAATCATTAGGTAATTTATACAACTGTATAGGAACACTGCTTATTTCCATCTATATACCTGGATCTGTTCTTCTGTCCATCCATTCATCTTCTCCAGGGGCTCAGGAGGACATCTTGCTCTGGTGACATTAGAGCTGGTGGAGGGTTTACTGGGTGACAAATGATAACCCTCTGAAAATGGCCTGATGTTTCAGTGGCAATCGTCGCTTCTTGGCGGCTGCCTCCATTTTGCCCAGGTTGAATGGTTTGGGACAGCGTTGAGGTATAGATGGCTACAAGAAAAAGAAATAGATATAAATGAGGATATGGTCATCACAATTGGTGACAGACCTCATATGAAGCTTATGCTGGTAGTATTTCCACATGTAATATGATTACCTTATGTACTCATCCCCCACCATAATAAGATATATTTTTCTGTAGGAGTATAAAGCATATTAAATGCCAAATTAGGGTAGTGGCCTGCACTCATTACAGGGGTCTGCCTCCAACCAGCTCCATTCAAGAATTATTTGTTACAAATATAATTATGACTTTACCTTCCAAAATACATTCAAGGTGCAAACTACTGAAAACACATAAAAGCTCTGTATGCTGACATGCATTACTGGAGTTGGAGTTTAGTGGCCCAATCCCCAAACCACCATGTCCTGTGACAATTGCTACTGCTTGATGGCTCTGCCCCCTCCTTCTTACCTGCCAACATGTCCCCCTATCAAGCCCCTGACATTGAGAATCATATACACAGTGGCGTAGCTAGAAATGACTGGGCCCCACAGCAAATTTTTGAATGAAGCCCCCCTCCCCTAGTAATTTTTTCGCAACCCCTTCCTTTTATGCTGCCCCCATTCCTGTGGCTAGTAAAGATCGCTCTCTCAGATGAGGCCTGGCAGCTGTTCCATCCGTTTTCTACACTGTATATACTGTCACTGTATATAATTTCATTGTGTAATACTGTTATGGGGGCCCTGACAAAATCTTTTAGTCCTCCTCTTCCTGGATGGGCCCCCTTCTGGGTCAGGGCCCCAAAGCAGCCGCTTCCCCTGCTTCCCCTATAGTTACGTCCCTGCATATACAGTGTATGACGTGTATCTAGAGCACGGTAGACTTTCTGTTTATGCACTTACTACAGGGATGTGTGGTGGTGGCATCTCAAGGGCTTCCACAGAGACCCAGTCAATATGCTGGAAGAAATGATGGCCTCTGATGTTACCATGGACTCCTAAGCGCTTGGCAGGATCTCTCTGGAGGAGCTGAAAATGAGAAATGTAATGATAACTTAGTGACTATAACGACCTTTGACCACAATGACCAATCACATTCCAGATCTTACATTTTCAGGGGAAAGCTGGGAAATGAAATCTCCACTTTTCTCTTGTGCAAGTTTTGATAAATTTGCCCTAATGTTTATTCTGTCTGAATGCTGGACTTAGGCTGTAGTGTCAGCAATGGGAGATTTTAGAAATCTGTGGCTGCTTGTTACATAAGCTCAGAGGGGTGGACTAAGTATGTAGACTTGTCCTCAGTACATTAACTACCAGACTCTTACTTTAAAGGAAAACTCATATGTTACGATGGGAGAACGACTATAATGTCTGCCTCAGTGCTGGTAAAAATGGCAGCTCATGCTGCTCCTATTTAACCAGGCTCCGGGCCAGGACTCTTAACATAGATTGTGCTATTACTAAGTCTGTGCTGGATCTGGTAAGGTTGTGGGTCCAGAGGTGACTTCTTAGCATCCTCTGTTGTGGAGACCAGTATTGTAACCTTGTATACTACAGAAGTGCTGGTTGTGTATTGTTACCCAGCGAGCAGCACCTCTGAGCGGGGACCTCTCCTAAACACTACAGTGGTGAGTATTAGTGAAGGAGATCATGGTGCTCTATGGGGTATTGTAGGGGGAGATGTCTTCTATCACAGGTTGTCATGTAACATTGTATAAAATACAGTAGTGTTATGCAGTAACATACTGACCTCTTTAATGATGTCTTCGGCGCTGGAGTGTGTGATGTCAAATTGTGTAGGATCGTACTTACACTTACTGGTAATCATTTCATTTAAGATGACGCCAAATGAATACCAGTCCACTCCAACGCCATACTCCTCCTTAGCCAGCATCTGCCAGGAAGGAGAGAAGATTAGTACACAGCTCTTACCCACATTGTAGGTGCTAAGGTTTCTGCCATTGCCAACATATCATAGAATGGAGTCACTCAAGGTGTTTAGCGGAATGATGACAAGATGTTCTGCCTCCATCCAGCAGCAGATAAACTGCAACCACAAAGTCATCTTTTGTAGACTCGGTGTAACCAAGTGTTACATGGGGGTTCATTCATTTGAATGAGCATATTCTAATATTAGGTTTCTCCACAAGCACCCACTGCAGTGGAAATGAATGGTCACCCCGAGCTTCCCCTGGCAATAACAGCTGATCCCTGAGATCAGTAGATGGCATGAAGGTAATTAAAGAGGTCATTTCATGGGTCCAGAAAAAGTCAGACTTCCACCAATATGATGCTCATGCTTATCCTAAGGATGAATGATCAATATTCTGGACCCCTTCAATACAAATGGATCAGTGAAAATGATGTAAACTCCCCTTTTTCTCACCTCAGGAGCCACATAGCCTTCTGTTCCAGCATATTCGGTGGCTGTGCGGTCTCCAAGCATGTTCTCAAGTGCGAGACCGAAATCCGTGATCTTAATATGGCCCGTCTCAGCCACCAGGATGTTCTCGGGCTTGAGGTCTCTGTGGATGATGCCCTTAGAATGGAGATATTGGATGCCACACACGAGCTCAGCGGCATAGAATCTGTCAGAAAAGTAAATGAATGAATATAATGCGAGGATAACACAGAAGACTCTTAGACTTTCTTACCAGTCACCAGAATAAGAGACAATAATGTTTCTTATAACTGTCAAATAATGAGGCAGTGCAGGGGCGTAGCTATAGGGGGTGCAGAGGTAGCAGTCGCTACCGGGCCCAGGAGTCTGAGGGGGCCCAAAGACCCTTGTGCCACATAAGACACTGGCATTATAGAAAGTGCATACTGGTCAACTTACACCTCTGGCTGGAGGGAAGGGGTTAGGTTATGAATTTGGCATGAGGGGGTGCCCTTTCAATGTTTGCCTCAGGCAGCAGGAAGGATTTGTGCTCCCCTGCCCCTTGCCAACAAGCACTGAGGGACGGGGGCCCAAGCTGAACTCTTGCACCAGGACCCATGAGCTTTTAGCTACGCCCCTGGGGCAGTGTCTTATGGAAAGGGCTGCATGGTGGCTTAAAATCACATGGACTTCTATTCCAGGGTTTTAAAGAGCAACCAGTCCTAGTCATGTTCTAGAATGTGTCGCTTATGGCCATTAATAACTATTCCCGGAGGGCCCCTTTAATACCTAGGAATATGATTAAGGCTCCTACACATCGGACTGGGGAGATATCAGAAAAAAAGATCACAAAGATGTGATTTCTGGAGGAACGTTTCCTCTCTGTCTTCAAGTCTTCTTTTGGGGGAACAGATCTCATCAGTGTGATGTGCATGAGGCCGGACACTGGATCTAATATTTCATGTCATTTTCTAACCGTTTAGCTGAGGTTCTTATTTAACCATACCTTGCACTGGGGATGTCAAGCCGCCCCTTCATGTTTAGGAACTGATCAAAGTCCCCGCAGCTCATGTATTCCAGACCAAGTAGAACAAGCATCTGTGACATAGAAGACACCATTACCAAACCATCAGAACATCTACACATGAACTATATGGAATCTAGCAGTGGCATCTGTCATCTTTAAAGGGATATTCCAGTGTCAATAAGTAAAGTTTAATATTTGTATATAGTGAAAGATTCTACAATTTTACAATCTTTCTGTATGAAATTCTCAGTTATTAGGATCTCTGCTTGCAGTTACTGAATGGGAACCGTCATTAGTTTCCTCCCAGCTGCTATAAATCTGTCCTGGTCCAGTGATGGAGATATGGTGCATAGCACTTGACACAGATCTGATAACTGCACTTTATTGAGCCAAGTGTCTGTGTGTCCATAACATGGGGAGGATAGGTTTTTAGCCACTGGAGGTAAACAATGAAGTAATACAGTGTTTATGGATATGCTGAGTTGTGTATGTAATATGCTCCTCGAGGATTGGGCATGTGTACTGTATTTGTACAATATTCATAATCCTAAAAGGTAAAAATAAATACCTAAAAAATGAAATAATACAGCAGAAGAAGCATGGCAGGACAATGCAGAGCAAAGACAGGAGACACTTGGGTAGGTACATTTAAAGGGAACCTGTCACCGGGATTTTGGGTATAGAGCTGAGGACATGGGTTGCTAGATGGCCGCTAGCACATCCGCAATACCCAGTCCCCATAGCTCTGTGTGCTTTTATTGTGTAAAAAAAAACGATTTGATACATATGCAAATTAACATAAAAGAGTCATATCTTACTTGTGTGACCAGAGAAAAGTCATATTTTCAAGTTCTGACTCATCTCAGGTTAATTTGCTTATGTATCAAATCGTGTTTTTTTTACACAATAAAAGCACACAGAGCTATGGGGACTGAGTATTGCAGATGTGCTAGCGGCCATCTAGTAACCCATGTCCTCAGCTCTATAAACAAAATCCCGGTGACAGGTTCCCTTTAATAAGGTGATCATATACGCCATTGCTTTCTATGGTCAGCAGATGACACACTGACTAAATCTATTAACCCTCTCTACGCTAGACCACAAAATAAGTGACCTCGACCAGGGAAGGTTAAATAAGTGGAAAATGTTATTTTCTAATTTTCTGTAATTCAAACCTGGGGGCGTCTTATAGTCCACAAATAAAGTAAATTAGAAAATGATATAACCTGCCATCATAGAATAAATAACCTTTATTTGCTCCTTTAAAGAGGATCTTTCACCACTCCTGACATGCCTGAATTGCTAGCAGTCTGCAGTAAGGGTACAGAGGAGTGGTAACCAGTTGGGGGGTGTACCTGCACAGACTCACTCTATCCAATCAGTGCTGCCATTTTCAGACTGTAAGTAAATGGAGCAGTGGTCATGTATGCAAACTACTGCTTCATTCATATGGGGACTCAGGGACCTCCATTCTTCTGATCACTGGGGGTCCCTGCAGTCCTACCCGACCCCTTTCTTTCAAATGGCTGGTCGCTCTGAGAGGTGCTGCAGTGAAGGGGCCTAAGTTCTCCACCAAGTGCTGCTGCCCCCTTTTCTGCTGATTGGGTTACGAGTGGAGACATTTGACAAAAGTGAAGTTGTCAGAAGTGTACCTTGGTCTGGAATGCAAAGTCCGCGTGGACAAGGAAGGGGCTCCCAGATGCCAGCTGTAAGACTCGGTGCTCCACCAACACATCCGCCTCATTGCAGTTGGCAAGCATGGATCTCTTGCTGATGATCTTAACAGCATACTTCTGATGGTTAGAAGTATCCTCCGCCAAGACGACCTTACCATAACTTCCCTGCCCGAGCACATGATGGAAAATTAATCTCTTCCTGATGGTATCGGAGATTGTGCTTCTAGAGCAGGTTGGCCGAACACCGCTGTCCTCGACTAGGGGGAAAATAATAGAAAGACATGTGAAAGGATATTCCCATCTTAGGCTTTTATACCATATTGATTGGCTTGGTTCTTTCTGTTATTCTGATAGACGATAGCTGCCAACAATCCCGAATTTGTATAGCCAAGAACAGAGCTTGGCTATCTCCAGCAGTCCCATAGACTCTGAATGGTGATCGGTCTATACTGTTCTATTTGAAGGGGTATTCCCATCTGAGACAATGAGACACCTTTGGGACCCACACCTATATCGAGAATGAGCTGGGAAAGTGGTGGCTGGAGGACTCCAGATTTCCACTGGGTCCAGCCACCACCAAGCGCTGTCCCAATAGTAGTGAATGGGAGCGCACCCGTTTGCGCAGCCACCGCTCCCATTCATTTCTATGAGGCCGAGCTATTTCAATGGGGCTTGGCTATTTTCTGCCTCCCATAGAAATGAATGGAGGGCAGCCGTACTTGTGCGGTGCGCCCTCTGGGACTTTGTTGGCTACGTTTATGAAATATGTGGGGGTCCCATAGGTGGAACCTGCCCCTATGAGACAATGGGGGCAGATCCTACAGATATGACCCCGTTGTCTCAGATGGGAATACCCATTTAACAGAATCCAGCACCGTAGATAAATACAGACCTAGACCAGACTCTAAAATATATACTGAAATCAGACCCCTTAATACATACAGACCCCAGACCAAGTGCCTTAACCCCTATATATATTGTGGGTACTTCCTCTGGTAGACAGGATTAGCGGACGCAGTATAGAGGCAACAAAAAGTTTATTGGATCAAACAGTTCAGTGTTTTATTCACACTTTAGGCAAGTGCTCAAACAAGCAGTCATATTCAAACAAAAAGTCACCTTGCGGTGTTGGTGGTAATTCAAACAATGCGGCAATTCTGTCTCAAAGAGTCCTTGTTGATAGCAGCACCAACCTGTTTTCACACCAAACAGGTAGCAAGCCTTCATCCAGACACAAGGCTCCCAGATCCCAACACAGAGACATGGCTTCTAAGCCCAGCTGCCTATTTAAGGACAGCCAGGTGCTGCCAAAACCTGGACTGGCATTTAAAATCCGGTCCGGTATTTGCCCTCACCTGGCAAATACCTGTTTTACCAGACCAAACCTCTCACTGTGTCACTATACATATATATATATATATATATATATACCGTATTTTTCGTCCTATAAGACGCACCGGCCCATAAGACGCACCTAGGTTTTTGAGGAGGAAAATAAGAAAAAAAAAATTCTAACCAAAAGGTGTGCTTTTGGTGGGTTTGAACTAACGGCAGTCTGTGCATGACACTATTATGGGGGATCTATGGATGATGCACTGTTATGGGGTGGGGGATTAGTGGATGGCATTATGATGGTGGGGGGATCTGTGGATGGCATTATGATTGTTGGGGGGGATCTGTGGATGGCATTATGATGGGGGGGATTTGTGGATGGCACTGTTGTAGGGTGGTTAATCTGTGGATGACACTGCTATATGTGTCACCCACAGATCCCCCCATAACACTCCCATCCACAGATCCCCCCATCATAATGCCATCCACATACCCCCCACCATCATAATGCAATCCACAGATCCCCCCCACCATCATAATGCCATCCACAGACCCCCCTTCCCCCATTATTATCCCATCCACAGATTCCTAGGGAGGGACTGTAGTAGGCGGGGAGAGAAGTACTCTGTCCCCGCCGCTCAGTATGTACTGTATTATACGTAGTGTTAATCATAATATCTAAACTGAATAATGATGCGCTCCCCCTGCTCCCCCTGTGCTTACCGGTACATGACACGCTCCTGTAGTAAGCACTAGCAGCTAGCAGGCAGGCCGGGCGGCCGTAACTCACTGAGGTCACGTGCCTGCTCCGCCTACTTCATTCATAAAGTGGGCGGAGCAGGCACGTGACCTCCGTGAGTCACGGCCGCCCGGCCTGCCTGCTAGCGCTTACTACAGGAGACAGAGTGTGACATGTACCGGTAAGCACAGGGGGAGCACATCATTATTCAGTTTAGATATTATGATTAACACTACGTATAATACAGTACATACTGAGCGGCGGGGACTGAGTACAGTGCCTGCACTGCCCGCTTCTCTCCCCGCCTACTACAGTCCCTCCTCCCTCCTCCATCCTCACTAATACATCGCAGTCTGCCAGCATTCGCCCCATAAGACGCAGGGGCACTTTCCCCCCACTTTTGGGGGGGGGGGAGTGCGTCTTATGGGGCGAAAAATACGGTATATATATCCTTTAAAAAAATACTAATATTCTTTGCATCGCCATTTTCTGACACCCACATTTGTCTTTATTATTAGAGCCATGTAAGGGCATATTTTTGTGGTGTAGTTTTTTTTTTTTTTGTACCATGATTTTTCTGTATTTTTGGGCAACAACCCATGACAGAACTGGGACTTTTTAATAAGCCCTGCGATTTTTCCACAGGGGTTCCAATTGGAGGACTTAGGTAACCCCCCCTCCCTCTGTCAAACTCCATAGATGCTGCAGTCGCTATTGACAGCAGCATCTGAGGGGTTAAAAGACCGGTATCATCATCATCCCGTGCACTGCTGGCAGGTGTCTACTGTGTTATACAGTCAGCATCCACCATATATAGAGAGTGACCTCAACGGGTGAGCTTGATCCATATAACGCTTTATCACATATGACATACATATAGGTGATTATGCATTAAGGGGATGGATGATAAAAACTGAAGCCTATGTGCCATTTACCTGCTTTTACTCCCATGGAGAATTATCATATATACATATACAGTATGGCGCCACCTGCTGTTTAAAGCGTATAGCAATCTGCATCTACTGAGCTAAGTGCTGCTGGTCACAGGTCAGTCACTGTCCTCATAGCCAGGTCTCTTCACAGTGGTCCTCTCTGTTCACCGCAGGGCAGCTAGAAGAAATAGCTTTCTTCCCTGTGCTCCCTGCAGAGGAGCTAAATAAGAAAGGCGTCTTCCATGCAGAAAGCTATTTCTATTGGTTCTTCTGCTGGGAACACAGGATCACTACGCAGAGCCCTGGCTCTGGAGGAGTGAGCATGTCTAATCGCCTCACTGAGCTCAGTAGATGGACCTGCACATTGCTATACACTGTGAACACCAGGTGGCGCTATACTATGTAAGTAAATGTCATAACTCTAAAATAGATACATTTTTACAGAATCTGAATGGTAAATGTGCTCTATTTTTATAATCGATAAATGAATATGACATATAATGGTGAACCAACCCATTTCCCCTTCCTGACATATCATATACCTATACACTGTATGGAGCAGGCTCCACAGGGGGTGCCAAATGTGCAATAAAAATAATCACATTTATAAATATATATTTAAAGAAGCTAAAAAAGCCTCTTTCCTTTTTATGGTATACAGTAATAATGATATAATTGGTGTCACTGTGTCTGTAAACTTCCAACCTAATAAAATATACCACATGATAAATGCTTTACAAACACACACAATGCGAGAAGTTTTTTTATTTTGTACATGTAATAAAACATAAGGAAAACAATGTATATTTATTAGCGCCATGACTGTGCGGATCCGCGGGATAAACATCACTGAGCGCCATAAAAACAAAAAGCTTACAAACTTACAGAGCAGACCCCTGAATACAACCCCTGGAATAAATACACCCCCCATAATAACTACAGGCCCCACATCATCTAAATTAATACAGTTTTGTGTCAAAGCTGCTGCACAACCTCTTTCATCTCATTACTGGGGGCACTGCCCCACTTATCTATTCAGGTCAATATTTGGGATCAGTATTTGGAAGCCAAAACCCAGAGTGGAACCTACACAGAGGGAAAGGATGATGGAAACCTCTGTATTTCTTATGTATTTCTGGGTTTGACATATACAAACCAAATATACCTGACAGTGACCTAACTCTACAGAAAGAGGTTCTGCAGCAGCTGAAGGGTGTAATACATTATTCAGAATATGAGAAGTCACCTTGGAGGTCAGTGATCTGTAGACATGAGCTCTGCACGGGGCCTTGTACATTTATAGGGACCTGGAACTCCTGATGACTTCTCATCACTTACAATAGGGGCACAGTGTCCATGTATCAGAATCACTCCCGTGTATGCAGGGTTGTTACAATGTTGTACTATACACAATATAGGCTGCTGTTTATGACAGCCTATATACTCTCCATGCACAGGCTTTGCTGAAAACTCATACAGGACACTATGGGGGGATTAGAAATAATTCCTATAATAACATCAAATGCTTAAAACAGAACTGTGTAGGGCCTAATTCCCACTGCACTGCCCTAGCCCAGTATCTAAATACCCTGACCAGGCAGAATGGCTTGTTGGCGCTCCCAGGGTACATCCCCGCTAGCACTCCTCCCCCACCCCAGATATAAATGTGGAATCCCCTTCCTTCTGCTTGTCTCAGGTCTCAGCTCTACAGAACAGATTAATGGAAAGTTCTACAATGTGTCCAGGATGTGTAGCTTCTGTATTACTGTATGTGTGCATCTACCTGAGACTCCCTGGTCCTCCTGCCGGTCTTCTTTCTTCAGGACATCATCTTCTCTCTTGATCCGTGACTTCTTTCCATCTTTTGAAGAGATGAGGATGAGTTTTCTCTTCTTGCCGCCTTTTGGCTGTTGAGTCACATCTTCATCCACTGGAATGATCGGTTGATTAGGAGACATCTTCTCAGAGGAGCTGGATGCGATCCTCTTCTTCCTCTTCTTGCTCCTCTTGGGTGTCTCCTTGTCTTCATCAGCTGAGGTCAGGATGGTACGTTTCTTCTTCCCTCCTTTCCTCCTGATGATCATCTCCTCTTCTTCCTCCATCTTCTTCTGCTCATCAGCCGATGAGTCAGAAATGTGTCTCCTCTTCTTCTGTCCTCTCTTCCTCACAGCAATCTTCTCTGTATCCATCGCAGCGCTTTCCCTGGGGTAAGCAGATATGTCCTCCGTCGCCAGTCAACTCTAACTGCCACTTCTAACTGCCACCTACCATTCAGACACGGGCACCACAGTTGCCCTGGTTACATGGATTGTGATGTGCCCAGTAACTGGCCAATAGCGTTCAGCCATTTGTGCCAGGCTCTTTTTGAACATATCTATTGAAAATACATTTCTTATCTGAAATATAATGGATTCAAGTTTCCATTTTACTTTGAGGTGTAAGGAACACGTTGAAAACTCTTATGAAATAAAATGTGCCACAAAGTTGGAGCAATAATTTGCTTTATAAAAATATTAGGAGGCACATGTGCCATATTTATATGATAAATCTCTGCATTGTGCCATTCCTCTGTTATTCCTCCTGGAAGTTTATAAACAAATTGACAACCTATATAGTTCTTACATAGTCTGTTCATAGGGACGGGGGAATAGTAACAGCAGTTGTCAGGCTGGGGCTACACAGAAACTTTCTGTAGCATTACCCCCAAAGTGACAGAAAGCAGCCTCGCATGCACGGGTGACCTTCTTCCGGCAGTGCCATCTAGATGAGGGACTTGGCTATTTGTGGAGCTCCCATAGTGATGAATGGAGAGCACATGTGTGTCAGGCTCTGCTTCACTTTGTGAGCCCTGTTCTCTAGATAGGAGCGGGTCTCAGAGGTGGGACCCAATCAGAGGCGCAGCTAGACTGACTGGGCCCCACAGCAAATTATTGTACGGGGCCCCCCCACACACACTTATTCACAAACCCCCTCCTCCTGTGCAAACCCCTCTCATATGGCTATTTTGTGACTTTTTATTTACTGTATTTATTTATTTGCCTCTCATTTTTAGCTCAACTTTATTGTTTTTTTTAACATTTCCAGTTGCTGACGGAGTTTATATTCAACTCAAACCCTTTAAAACCTGCGCTGCAATTGTAATAGACCCGTCTGATTTACCTCTACATATCCACAAGTATTTTAGCCTCAGCAGTCATACACGCACTCTCCACGTACATGGACGCAGTCATACACGCACTCTCCACGTACATAGACGCAGTCATACACGCACTCTCCACGTACATGGACGCAGTCATACACGCACTCTCCACGTACATGGACACAGTCATACACTCACTCTCCACGTACATGGACGCAGTCATACACGCACTCTCGACGTACATGGACGCAGTCATACACGCACTCTCCACGTACATTGACGCAGTCATACACGCACTCTCCACATACATGGACGCAGTCATACACGCACTCTCCACATACATGGACGCAGTCATACACGCACTCTCCACGTACATGGACGCAGTCATACACGCACTCTCCACGTACATGGACGCAGTCATACACGTACTCTCCACGTACATGGACGCAGTCATACACGCACTCTCCACGTACATGGACGCAGTCATACACGCACTCTCCACGTACATGGACGCAGTCATACACGCACTCTCCACGTACATGGACGCAGTCATACACGCACTCTCCACGTACATGGACGCAGTCATACACGCACTCTCCACATACATGGACGCAGTCATACACGCACTCTCCACGTACATGGACGCAGTCATACACGCTCTCTCTACGTACATAGACGCAGTCATACACGCACTCTCCACATACATGGACGCAGTCATCCACGCACTCTCCACGTACATGGACGCAGTCATACACGCATGCTCCACGTACATGGACGCAGTCATACACGCACTCTCCACATACATGAACGCAGTCATGCACGCACTCTCCTCGTACATGGACACAGTCATACACGCATTCTCCACGTACATGGACGCAGTCATACACGCACTCTCCCCATACATGGACGCAGTCATACAGGCACTCTCCACGTACATGGACGCAGTCATACACGCATTCTCCACGTACATGGACGCAGTCATACACGCACTCTCTACATACATGGACGCAGTCATACACGCACTCTCCACGTACATGGACGCAGTCATACACGCACTCTCCACATACATGGACGCAGTCATGCACGCACTCTCTACGTACATAGACGCAGTCATATACGCACTCTTCACATACATGGACGCAGTCATACACGCACTCTCCACGTACATGGACGCAGTCATATACGCACGCTCCACGTACATGGACGCAGTCATACACGCACTCTCCACATACATGGATGCAGTCATGCACGTACTCTCCACGTACATAGACGCAGTCATACACGCACTCTCCACATACATGGACGCAGTCATGCACGCACTCTCCACGTACATGGACGCAGTCATACACGCATTCTCCACGTACATGGACGCAGTCATACACGCACTCTCCACATACATGGACGCAGTCATGCACGCACTCTCCACGTACATGGACGCAGTCATATACGCACGCTCCACGTACATGGACGCAGTCATACACGCACTCTCCACATACATGGATGCAGTCATGCACGTACTTTTCACGTACATAGACGCAGTCATACACGCACTCTCCACATACATGGACGCAGTCATACACGCACTCTCCATGTACATAGACGCAGTCATACACGCACTCTCCACGTACATAGACGCAGTCATACACGCACATGGACGCAGTCATACACGCACTCTACACATACATGGACGCAGTCATACACGCACTCTCCACATACATGGACGCAGTCATACACGTACTCTCCACATACATGGACGCATTCTCCACACACATGGACGCAGTAATACACGCACTCCCCACATACATGGACGCACTCTCCACATACATGGACGCACTCGACACATACATGGACGCAGTCATACACGCACTCTCCACATACATGGACGCAGTCATATACGCACTCTCCACATACATGGACGCACTCTCCACATACATGGACGCACTCTCCACATACATGGACGCAGTCATACACGCACTCTCCACGTACATGGACGCAGTCATACACGCACTCTCCACATACATGGACGCAGTCATACACGCACTCTCCACGTACATGGACGCAGTCATACACGCACTCTCCACGTACATGGACGCAGTCATACACGCTCTCTCCATATACATGGACGCAGTCATACACCCACTCTGCACATACATGGACGCAGTCATACACGCACTCTACACATAAATGAACGCAGTCATACATGCTCTCTCCACATACATCGACGCAGTCATACACGCACTCTCCACATACATCGACGCAGTCATACACGCACTCTCCATATACATGGACGCAGTCATACACGTACTCTCCACGTACATGGACGCAGTCATACACGCACTCTCCACATACATGGACGCAGTCATGCACGCACTCTCCACGTACATGGACGCAGTCATTCACGCACTCTCCACGTACATGGACGCAGTCATTCACGCACTCTCCACGTACATGGACTCTGTCATACACGCACTCTCCACATACATGGACGCAGTCATACACGCACTCTCCACATACATGGACGCAGTCATACACGCACTCTCCACGTAAATGGACGCAGTCATACACGCACTCTCCACATACATGGATGCAGTCATACACGCACTCTCCACATACATGGATGCAGTCATACACGCACTCTCCACATAGATGGACGCAGTCATACACGCACTCTTTACGTACATGGACGCAGTCATACACGCACTCTCCACATACATGGACGCAGTCATACACGCACTCTCCACGTACATGGACACAGACATACACTCATTCTCCACGTACATGAACGCAATCATACACGCACTCTCCACATACATGGACGCAGTCATACACGCACTCTCCACGTACATGGACGCAGTCATACACGCATTCTCCACGTACATGGACGCAGTCATACACGCACTCTCTACATACATGGACGCAGTCATACACGCACTCTCCACGTACATGGACGCAGTCATACACGCACTCTCCACATACATGGACGCAGTCATGCACGCACTCTCTACGTACATAGACGCAGTCATATACGCACTCTTCACATACATGGACGCAGTCATACACGCACTCTCCACGTACATGGACGCAGTCATATACGCACGCTCCACGTACATGGACGCAGTCATACACGCACTCTCCACATACATGGATGCAGTCATGCACGTACTCTCCACGTACATAGACGCAGTCATACACGCACTCTCCACATACATGGACGCAGTCATGCACGCACTCTCCACGTACATGGACGCAGTCATATACGCACGCTCCACGTACATGGACGCAGTCATACACGCACTCTCCACATACATGGATGCAGTCATGCACGTACTTTTCACGTACATAGACGCAGTCATACACGCACTCTCCACATACATGGACGCAGTCATGCACGCACTCTCCACGTACATGGACGCAGTCATATACGCACGCTCCACGTACATGGACGCAGTCATACACGCACTCTCCATGTACATAGACGCAGTCATACACGCACTCTCCACGTACATAGACGCAGTCATACACGCACATGGACGCAGTCATACACGCACTCTACACATACATGGACGCAGTCATACACGCACTCTCCACATACATGGACGCAGTCATACACGTACTCTCCACATACATGGACGCATTCTCCACACACATGGACGCAGTAATACACGCACTCCCCACATACATGGACGCACTCTCCACATACATGGACGCACTCGACACATACATGGACGCAGTCATACACGCACTCTCCACATACATGGACGCAGTCATATACGCACTCTCCACATACATGGACGCACTCTCCACATACATGGACGCACTCTCCACATACATGGACGCAGTCATACACGCACTCTCCACGTACATGGACGCAGTCATACACGCACTCTCCACATACATGGACGCAGTCATACACGCACTCTCCACGTACATGGACGCAGTCATACACGCACTCTCCACGTACATGGACGCAGTCATACACGCTCTCTCCATATACATGGACGCAGTCATACACCCACTCTGCACATACATGGACGCAGTCATACACGCACTCTACACATAAATGAACGCAGTCATACATGCTCTCTCCACATACATCGACGCAGTCATACACGCACTCTCCACATACATCGACGCAGTCATACACGCACTCTCCATATACATGGACGCAGTCATACACGTACTCTCCACGTACATGGACGCAGTCATACACGCACTCTCCACATACATGGACGCAGTCATGCACGCACTCTCCACGTACATAGACGCAGTCATACACGCATTGTCCACGTACATGGACGCAGTCATACACGCACTCTCCACATACATGGACGCAGTCATACACGCACTCTCCACGTACATGGACACAGACATACACTCATTCTCCACGTACATGAACGCAATCATACACGCACTCTCCACATACATGGACGCAGTCATACACGCACTCTCCACGTACATAGACGCAGTCATATACGCACTCTTCACATACATGGACGCAGTCATACACGCACTCTCCACGTACATGGACGCAGTCATATACGCACGCTCCACGTACATGGACGCAGTCATACACGCACTCTACACATACATGGATGCAGTCATGCACGTACTCTCCACGTAGATAGACGCAGTCATACACGCACTCTCCACATACATGGACGCAGTCATGCACGCACTCTCCACGTACATGGACGCAGTCATATACGCACGCTCCACGTACATGGACGCAGTCATACACGCACTCTCCATGTACATAGACGCAGTCATACACGCACTCTCCACGTACATAGACGCAGTCATACTCGCACATGGACGCAGTCATACACGCACTCTACACATACATGGACGCAGTCATACACGCACTCTCCACATACATGGACGCAGTCATAGACGTACTCTCCACATACATGGACGCATTCTCCACACACATGGACGCAGTAATACACTCACTCCCCACATACATGGACGCACTCTCCACATACATGGACGCACTCGACACATACATGGACGCAGTCATACACGCACTCTCCACATACATGGACGCAGTCATATACGCACTCTCCACATACATGGACGCACTTTCCACATACATGGACGCACTCTCCACATACATGGACGCAGTCATACACGCACTCTCCACGTACATGGACGCAGTCATACACGCACTCTCCACATACATGGACGCAGTCATACACGCACTCTCCACGTACATGGACGCAGTCATACACGCACTCTCCACGTACATAGACGCAGTCATAGACGCACTCTCCACGTACATGGACGCAGTCATACATGCACTCTCCTCGTACATGGACGCAGTCATACACGCACTCTTTACGTACATGGACGCAGTCATACACGCACTCTCCACGTACATGGACGCAGTCATACACGCTCTCTCCACGTACATGGACGCAGTCATACACGCTCTCTCCATATACATGGACGCAGTCATACACCCACTCTGCACATACATGGACGCAGTCATACACGCACTCTACACATACATGGACGCAGTCATACATGCTCTCTCCACATACATGGACGCAGTCATACACGCACTCTCCATATACATGGACGCAGTCATACACGCACTCTCCATATACATGGACACAGTCATACACGCACTCTCCACATACATGGACGCAGTCATACACACACTCTCTACATACATGGACGCACTCTCCACATACATGGACGAACTTATACACACACTCTCCACATACATGGATGCAGTTATACACACACTCTCCACATACATGGACTCACTCTCCACATACATGGACGTACTCATACACGCACTCTCCACATACATGGATGCAGTCATACACTCACTCTCCACATACATGGACGCACTCTCCACGTACATGGATGCAGTTATACAAGCACTCTCCCCGTACATGGACGCAGTCATACACGCACTCTCCACGTACATTGACGCAGTCATACACGCACTCTCCACATACATGGACGCACTCTCCACGTACATGGATGCAGTTATACAAGCACTCTCCACATACATAGATGCACTCTCCACATACATGGACGCAGTCATACAAGCACTCTCCACGTACATGCACGCAGTCATACACGCACTCTCCATGTACATGGACGCAGTCATACACGCTCTCTCCACGTACATTGACGCAGTCATACACGCACTCTCCACATACATGAACGCAGTCATACATGCACTCTTAACATTCATGTACATACTCTCCTCATACATGGATGCGGTCATACACTCACTCTTCACATTCATGGACATACTCTCCACATACATGGATGCAGTCATACACTCACTCTCCACATACATGGACACACTCTCCGCATACATGGATGCAGTCATACACGCACTCTCCACGTACATGGACACAGTCATACACGCACTCTCCACGTACATTGACGCAGTCATACACGCACTCTCCACATATATGGACGCACTCTCCACGTACATGGATGCAGTCATATAAGCACTCTCCACATACTCAGACGCTCTCTCCACATACATGGACGCAGTCATACACGCACTCTCCACGTACATGGACGCAGTCATACACGCACTCTCCACGTACATGGACGCAGTCATACACGCACTCTCCACGTACATTGACGCAGTCATACACGCACTCTCCACATACATGGACGCACTCTCCACGTACATGGATGCAGTCATACACACACTCTCCACATACATGGACGCACTCTCCACATACATGGACGCAGTCATACACGCACTCTCCACATACATGGATGCAGTCATACACGCACTCTCCACATACATGGACGCAGTCATACACGCACTCTCCACATACATGAACGCAGTCATACACGCACTCTCCACTTACATGGATGCAGTCATACACGCACTCTCCACATACATGGACGCAGTCATACACTCACTCTCCACATACATGGACGCAGTCATACACGCACTCTCCATATACATGGACGCAGTCATACACTCACTCTTCACATACATGGACACACTCTCCACATACATGGACGTACTCATACACGCACTCTCCACATACATGGACGCAGTCATACACGCACTCTCCATATACATGGATGCAGTCATACACTCACTCTTCACATACATGGACACACTCTCCTCATACATGGATGCAGTCATACATTCACTCTCCACATACATAGATGCACTCTCCACATACTTGGACGCAGTCATACACACTCTCTCCAAATACATGGACGCAGTGATACACGCATACTCCACATATATGGACGCACTCTCCACATATATGGACGCACTCTCCACATACATGGACGCACTCATACACGCACTCTCCACATACATGGACACACTCATACATGTGCTCACCATATACAAAGATGCACTCATATACACTGGACACACTCATACATGTGCTCACAATATTCATAGATGCAGTCATATACACTGGACACACTCATACACACACACTCAACACATACATAGATGCTCATATATATGTGCTCACCATATACATAGATACAGTCATACACGCACTCTCCACATACATGGACGCAGTCATACACGCACTCTCCACATACATGGATGCAGTCATACACGCAATCTCCACATACATGGATACACTCTCTACATACATGGATGCAGTCATACACTCACTCTCCACATACATGGATGCACTCTCCACATACATGAAGGCAGTCATACACACACTTTCCACATACATGGACGCAGTCATACACACACTCTCCACATACATGGACGCACTCTCCACATACATGGACGCAGTCATACACACACTCTCCACATACATGGACTCAGTCATACACGCATTCTCCACATATATGGACGCACTCTCCACATATATGGACACACTCTTCACATACATAGATGCACTCTCCACATACATGGATGCACTCATACACACAATGAACATATACATGGACGCACTCATACACGCACTCTCCACATACATGGACACACTCATACATGTGCTCACCATATACATAGATGCACTCATATACACTGGACACACTCATACATGTGCTCACCATATACATAGATGCACTCATATACACTGGACACACTCATACATGTGCTCACCATATACATAGATGCACTCATACATGCGCTCACCATATACATGGACGCCCTCATACACACACACTCAACATATACATAGATGCACTCATACATGTGCTCACCATATACATAGATGCACACATACACGCACTCTCCACATACATGGACGCACTCATACATGTGCTCACCATATACATAGATGCACTCATATACACTGGACGCACTCATACATGCGCTCACCATATACATAGATTCACTCATACACACACTCTCCACATACATGTGCGCACTCACACTCTCCACATACATGGTTGCACTCATACACACACACACTCTCCACATACATGGGCGCACTCATACACACACACTCTCCACATACATGGGCGCACTCATATACTCTGGACACACTCATACATTTGCTCACCATATACATGGGCGCATTCATACACGCACTCTCCACATACATGGACGCACTCATACATGTGCTCACCATATACATAGATGCACTCATATACACTGGATGCACTCATACATGCGCTCACCACATACATGGGCGCACTTATACACACACTCTCCACATACAGGGGCGCACTTATACACACAGTCACCACATACATGGACGCACACATATACAATACACATATATAGACACCCAGCTTTCCTACTGTGCCTCTTCCCCAATGCTAATGCCTCTGCACTTGTGCCATGCAGGATGCCAGCAGTGAAGCTGGATGACATCTCATGATATAATTCACCCAGCTTTCCTACTGTACTGCAGGTCACATGTGCACAGTCTGGGAAAGCTGAATGTAACCGCAGTTCCCCTGCTACTCACATCACTGGTGCAGTTGTGGCAATCCAACTACTACAGTCCATTGTAGCACCACAGATAACAGTGAAAACTCAGAGTTCATATAATGTAGTAGATATTCCTTGCAGTCCTATGTAACACCACCAGATAACACATTGATAACTGAGTACAAATAATGTAGTAGATGTCACCTATAGTCCTATGTAACATCACCAGATAACTTATTATATTACTTCTCTATAAAACAAGGTAAAAAACCCAATAACAGTTAAATTGCACTACTTATTCACTCCAATTTGAGAATCAAGGCCTAATGGAATTGCTTATCTATTAAAGAAGGTTGGCACCCCAATAACAGTTATATGAGAGAGCTTATTCACACCAGTTTGAGAATCAAGGCCTAAAAGATTTGCTTATCTTTTAACTTCTTGGATATCTGATGTTTTTTCGTTTTCATTTTTCTTCCCTATCTACCTTGAGTTTTAACCTTTTTTTGTTTCCATTTACATATCAATATGAGGGCCTATTTTTTTGGCGGGACAAGTTGTACTTTCTAATGCCACCTTTTAATATGGCATACAAAGTAGTGGGAAACAGGGAAAAAATTTGATCTTCATTCTCTGAGTCAGTGCGATTACATTGATACTACAAATGCATAGTTTTTTTATGTCTAAATAGTGTAAAAATAAATGTAGAAAAAATTTTTTTTTCAAAGTTTTCATCACCATATTTTGACCCCCATATATATTTTTTTTATTGTTATATCTACTGAGCTGTGCGGTGGCTCATTTTTTGCAGGACGATCTGTATTTTTATTTTTATTTTTACATTTTTGTATTACTTTTTTATGGTTTTATAGCTCATGTTTGAGGCTACAATACTCACAATTTTTTTTATTCTGTACCATCATGTTTCATAAATATCCATGATGGTACTAGAATTGCTGATTTCTTATGTTGGCCTGCCACCTGCTTTGAGAATCAAAGGCCTAATGGAATTGCTTATCTAAGAAACAAGGTGGGCACTCCAAAAACAGTAAAAATAGACAGCTTATCCATCCCAATTTGAGAATCCAGGCCTAATTGAATTGCTTATCTATTTAAAAAGGGGAACACCCCAATTACAGTTGAATTACACAGGTTATTCACCCCAGTTTGAGAATCAAGGTCTAATGGAATTGCTTATCTATTAAACAAGGTTGACACTGTTCAATTAGATACCTCTGTGCAGGGATTGATGCAAACTGAGCTGTCTCCTATGAATCCCTTCAGATTATAAAGCCTGCACTGTCCCTGCAATCTCCCTACAGCGTATAAAAACTCTCCCTATGATCTCCCTACACTGCTCCTGCACTGTTCCTTCAGTCTCTGTATCCAAGATTCTACAATTTAAGTTTGTTAAACACTGTCTCTAGCACTTGGCACGTCTGTCCCTATGCTCAATTCACTGTCAAATAGTGGAGACTTTGGGGGATTAGGATTTTTATTGGGCTGTAACATCACAGGGGATGGTCATCTGCCCATGGGCTGGCTGCACTGCATTATGGGTAATCTCTTGTTCCTGGGCTCCTTACTTTTGCTTTGTAACACATGTAGCCGCCATTTTAGGAAAAAATCGATTCGTTAACATGAGAAGCCATTAAATTCTGATTAGTTGCAAATCCAATTTTTCCTAAACTTCAGATCAAATTCCACTTCGGATGTTTTAATTCGCTCAACACTACCTATAATATTGCCTCTCTAATTAGGTTGGCCATGGACTAAATACATCTGACTGAGGTACATAGAAGACGTGTTCCTAATATGGATCGAGTCACTAGTGTCTTGATGCATTTGACGAGGGGATTAAGTTTACACTTGAGTCAACAATACAATTTCTATACAGATTGTTGAATATTAAAGATGGGGTCCTTCATACAAATTTTTTACATGTTAAACCAACGGACAAGAGCACATTACTGTCACTACCAGAGCTTTGAGACGTTCTCACAGCTCTGTTTCTCCACCCCTGTGATGATGTCACTACTAGAGCTTGGAGGAGTTCTCACTGCTCTGTTTCTCCACCCCTGTGATGAGGTCTTTACTTTCTGTTTCCTTCCTCCCAGCTGTTTCTCCTCTGTTTGATTTCTCTGCCTTTAAATCACCCCTCCTCCTTTGTAGGGAGCGGATTATATTTCTCATTTGAGTTGTATCTCTTGCTTGAGTATCTTCACTTGTGGGCTATCATTTCACTGGACCTGTGTTCTGCTGCAGCAAGTACTCCGGATATTGCCAGCTGTCTTTGGATCTGTCTTCACGGCTGCTGCAGATCCTTCAGCTAAGTGTGCAGACATTGTTGTGTTTCTGTTTGTTTTCTGACTGGATCCGAGGCGACCCCGGGGCCGTCCATATACTGAGCAGGGCACCGGTGGCCGTGCCCCTTCCACTATTGTAGGGGTTACAGTGGTCATCAGTCTTAGGTACGCGGGCATGCCTCGTTCCACCATTTGGATCCGGGCATGTGCTTAGCAGCATAGGAAGAGCTTTGAGGGTCTGACAGGGGTCACCCTTTATCCTCCCTAGTTTGGGTCCGGTCAGTAGCTCTATTTACTGTGTATGCTCTTGTTGCTCACATACAGCCGTGACAATTACAATACCGGAGTTGCCATCAGGGTTGCCAACCGTCCAGAAATTTCTGAACAGTCTGTAAAAATAGGAGAATTTTTAGTCCGTAAAAAAAAATTGACATGTCCTTTTTTTTTTGGAGGCCGGTAGTACTTGAATTGATTATTTTAGTGGTAATTATTATCATTTTACAACTCACACTAAATGCTAGAGATGAGGTGTTACCATACTATATATTAAGCTATAGACATTTATTACAAATAATCTTTATCGTTCATTATGGTTTGCCAATTTGTCCGTAAATAATGTTGGATACCTGTGAATTTAGGATTTGTCCAGAAAAAAAGAAAAATTCTGGTTGACAACCCTGATGTCAGCTAGCCTATGCATCCATATAAAAAATTGATTCAATTATGTAAGACTGCCCAGTATATTATTATAGACACATCAGGTAGGCAGGGGTGGACTGGGAAAAAAAAACTGAAACCGGACCCATTTTGTAGGCAGGTCCAAATTTACATAAGGTGGGATAACAGAAGTAGGTGGGGCCAGCAATACCATAGTGCAGAGCAAAATACCGCCCCAGCAGAGCCAAATACCACAGTGCAGCACAGAATACCGCCCCAGCAAAGCCAAATACCACAGTGCAGCACAGAATAGTGCCTCAGCAGAGCCAAATACCACAGTGCAGCACAGAATACTAACCCAGCAGTACCAGATACCACAGTGCAGAACAACATACTGCCTCTGCAAAATCAAATACCATAGTGCAGAACAAAATAGTGCTGCCCGTGCCACAGTATGAAACTATCCGCATCCTGAGGACAGCAATATCGTTGAATTCAGGAGGGAACCTGCCGCCACTGGTCAAGTTCTTAAGTCCCCAATGTTCCTACATGAAATAATACTGAGAGCAGCAGATCATTATATATGTACCTTGCTGGTGACCATGAGAAGGGCTTGGGCCGCCTCCTGCGCATCCACCCACTGGGAAATTATTCTGAAGGGTCTATGGCCAGTCTGCCCATGGGTGGTGATGACTTTATTTTTTTCATCAAGGACCTGCCTTAAAGTCATGCAGGGACCCCCACAGTCTTGCTGCTTTGTGAGCAGGTAATATTTGTAGTTATCTGTACAGTGGGCCCACAGAAATAATTTTACTAGTGGGCCTAAGTCTCAAAGTGCAGAGATACAGTAGTTGTGTGACCTAGGGCAACTCCCCGGGAAGTCAGTGGCTACCGTATAGGCGCTGGACCCCAACATACAGCACACTAGAAATTTTGTAGGAAGCCAGTTTGCCTATTTGTTTATTTTTGGAGTGTGGGAGAAAACCGGAGTTCATG
>NW_024401241.1:0-65548 GCF_905171765.1 Bufo bufo
ATATAAATTTGAGGCCTATTTTTTAGGTGCTGGGTGACAGGTATACGTTTACGTACAGAATTAGACTTGGATCTGCACAGTAGCGTGTGTGTGAAGTTATTGAGAATTACCCTATCAGCATCTTGAATCTAATATACCCTTTTAGGGATAGATTTAAAGTAGGCCTGATACAGCAGAAACCACTAATTTAGAGAATTGCAAAATTGGGTATTGTATTTCAATCCAGAACAAAAACTGTGCTTTGACGGACACTAAATAACTTGACCAGCTAAAGCAATAATGACAGATTTGGATGAATATAAATTTGAGGCCTATTTTTTAGGCGCTGGGTGACAGGTATACGTTTACGGACAGAATTAGACTTGGATCTGCACAGTAGCGTGTGTGTGAAGTTATTGAGAATTACACTATCAGCACCTTGAATCTAATATACCCTTTTAGGGATAGATTTAAAGTAGGCCTGATACAGCAGAAACCACTAATTTAGAGAATTGCAAAATTTGGAATTGTATTTCAACCCAGAACAAAAACTGTGCTTTGACGGACACTAAATAACTTGACCAGCTAAAGCAATAATGACAGATTTGGATGAATTTAAATGTGAGGCCTATTTTTTAGGCACTGGGTGACAGGTATACGTTTACACACAGAATTAGACTTGGAATTGAACAGTAGCGTGTGTGTGAAGTTATTGAGAATAACTTGGTGACAGGCTCAGCTTGACCCTGATGTAGGATATAGCCAAAAAATAACCACACTATTGATGGTTAAATGCACTTTGTGACAGGCTCAGCTTGCACCTGATGTAGTATATGGCCAAAAAATAACCACACTATTGATGGTTAAATGCACTTGATGACAGCTTGACCCTGATGTAGGATATAGCCAAAAAATAACCACACTATTGATGGTTAAATGCACTTTGTGACAGGCTCAGCTTGCCCCTGATGTAGTATATGGCCAAAAAATAACCACACTATTGATGGTTAAATGCACTTGATGACAGCTTGACCCTGATGTAGGATATAGCCAAAAAATAACCACACTATTGATGGTTAAATGCACTTTTTGACAGGCTCAGCTTGCACCTGATGTAGTAGATGGCCAAAAAATAACCACACTATTGATGGTTAAATGCACTTGATGACAGCTTGACCCTGATGTAGGATATAGCCAAAAAATAACCACACTATTGATGGTTAAATGCACTTTGTGACAGGGTCAGCTTGCCCCTGATGTAGTATATGGCCAAAAAATAACCACACTATTGATGGTTAAATGCACTTGATGACAGCTTGACCCTGATGTAGGATATAGCCAAAAAATAACCACACTATTGATGGTTAAATGCACTTGGTGACAGGCTCAGCTTGCCCCTGATGTAGTATATGGCCAAAAAATAACCACACTATTGATGGTTAAATGCACTTGATGACAGATTGACCCTGATGTAGGATATAGCAAAAAATAACCACACTATTGATGGTTAAATGTACTTGGTGGCAGCTTGTGCTGGCGCACCACAAGACACAAAATGGCCGCCGATCAACCCAGAAAAAAGTGAATGAAAAACGCTCTGGGCAGCCTAAAAACAGTGAGCAATTGAATAGCAGCAGTTCAATGATCCACAGCTGTAGATCGATCACTGAATGAAGTCTTTTGGAGGAGTTAATCACTGCCTAGTCTCGCCCTAACGTCGCAGCTGCAACCTCTCCCTACACTTGTATCAGCAGAGTGACGTGCAGCACTATGTGACCCAAGCTTATATGGAGGCTGGGTCACATGCTGCACTGGCCAA
The DNA here is from genome assembly GCF_905171765.1 of Bufo bufo. Taxonomy (NCBI): domain Eukaryota; kingdom Metazoa; phylum Chordata; class Amphibia; order Anura; family Bufonidae; genus Bufo; species Bufo bufo. Next base: position 1,799 of record NW_024401241.1, read on the forward strand.
TCACAGCCATGCCAATAGTAGGCATGGCTGTGACGGTCTCTTGGGGCAAGTAGTATGACGCTTGTTGATTGGCTGCTTTGCAGCCTTTCAAAAAGCGCCAAGAAAGCGCCGAACACCGAACCCGAACCCAGACTTTTACGAAAATGTTCGGGTTCGGGTCTGTGTCACGGACACCCCAAAATTCGGTACGAACCCAAACTATACAGTTCGGGTTCGCTCATCCCTACTGCAGAAGTGAACTGCTTATATATTTTTCTTTTTGTACTTAAATATGCAAAAGATCTCTAACGCCAAGTAAATGGACTTGACAGATTACTCCCAATAATAAGTGACAAAATATACTGATCCCCTAGGGGACAAAGGGGTAAAACTTAACATTTATTACTAAATCAAAAAAATGTGTAGCACTGACGTAAAGCACTAGCCCAGAGGGCCTGGCAGACAAACTAACATAAAGACAGCCCAAATGGGCCTGGACACACAAACACTGAATGGTAACACAGGTAGGAAGCAAACAAAAGGAACGTTCTCACCCATCAGATGCTGTAGGCGTGGATGGTGTCACTTGGATGGATGCAACCTCCCATATGATAGATTAGGTTGATGTGTTACCATACGGAGATGATGCCAACGTAAAAACCTCAGCAAAATATAATGTTAAGGGTTGCTATAGGTGCAGTGGCTGCATTGCCTGCACTCATTTGCGCACCGGGAAGACGTTCCGTAGCACTGTTACGGGCAAGGAATATTCTATCCATCATTTTATTAACTGCCGCACCCGTGGGGTGATATATCTCTTGACATGCGAATGCGATAGGGGATATGTGGGCAAGACCATCCGTGAGCTCCGTAGAAGAGTTGGCGAACATTTAAAAATATTTCTAAGGCCAAAGGGAAAGCCTGTATATCAGTAATGGGTATTGATCGTGTTTTTCCTCCACGGCATGGGGGGGATTGGGACCATGCCATTCTCCAACGCGAGATTCGTTGGATTTATTATTTAAAAACTATGGCCCCATTAGGCTTGAATGAACAACTAAATTTCAGTTGATACATTTGAAAATCTTCTTTGTTCCATATTATGCATTGCTCTGGTTTCTTTTTGTTGCTCTGGTCCCTATAGTGAACTCCAGCTAATTAGTTCTCTGATTGAGGCTGGTGTCCCCTCAGCCAGCCATTTATAGCTCTGTATTATTAATATTTTAAATAAAGTTACTAGGGGCTTTGTTCCCCAATGACGCCCGGCTCATTAGCCTGAGGCATCTGGGTTGCTTTACATACAGCCCACCCCCCGGACTACACGTCTAACCGCCCCTACTGTGGCACGCATGTGTTTGGAGGATGTAGCTTGTTTGCGGGGCTGGGCTCCTTGGTTGGTCTGGTCCGATCATGTGATGTAGTCACGTGACCAGCGACGTCACTAGATGGCGTCGCGGACCTTGGGGTGCATCGCCGCGATGCGCCGCCTCTCTTCCCTGCGTTCCACCGGGGGTCTGATGGGGGCTGATCTGAGGCTGGGGAGGGTCTGATCTGAGGTTGGGTGGTCTAATGGGTCTGATCTGAGGCTGGGGGTCTGATGGAGGCTGATATGAGGCTAGAGGGTCTGATGGGGGCTGATCTGAAGCTGGGGGTCTGATCTGAGGCTGGGGGTCTGATCTAAGGCTGGGGAGGGTCTGATGAGGGTCTGATCTGAGGCTGGGGGGTCTGATGTGTGAGATTGAGAAACAGCTCTTTTTGAACACTGTGCGTGGATTAAATTAAATGTTCTGGACTGACATTCTGCTGTTTGGCCACGAGATGCTGCTGTTTGCTAGGCACAGCTGACTGACTGCATATCTATTTCCATATTCATGAGAGGTGTGGTTCTTCAAAGCATAAAGAAGGAGCTGCAGCCATCTTAGGAGCGAGCTGAGAGCTGAGAAACTGTGTGTAAGCAGAGAAGCTAATGGATCCAGGAGCCGGAGGACCTCCTCTGTGACCACAGCTGCAGCTGAGTGAAGCTGATCGTTGTTCAAGACCCAGATCCTGTCCGGGTAAAGGAGGATTGTTTCCAGGAAGACTAACAAGGGCTAAAGAACAAGCGGCATACCCTAGGACCTCATGTTTACTGGAGAGACTGGTTGTTCGGTTCAGAGACATCAGTGGATAAAGAGCAGACCCAGGTCGGTAAGATCGTGCACACATCACACTGCAGTGTTGGTGCCTAGAAACTTAGACCAGGCCTGTAGTTATATAGTTAGAGTCTTTTCTTTGTGTCAGGTCTAAAGAGTTGCTACTGGTACTACAATGACTCCATTACAAAAATGGACATTGCACATTTGGGAGCTGATAAACACCCCCGCAAACTCTTCCAATTCAGCGTTTTGCTCAGGTATAATAATAGTCACATGCTACTGCACTAGTTATGGGAGAGGGAATAATATACAGCATGTTAAGATTGTGAACTGTTGTGTTGCACCGCAGGCCAGCCCGTACTAAGCACCCAACCAATTATTCGTAATTGTTTCAGGGTAATAATAGGTGGGGAGGATCATATTTGTGGCTAGGGGTCTGATCTGAGGCTGGGTGGGTCTGATCTGAGGCTAGGGGCCTATTGGAGGTCTGATCTGAGGCTGGGGGGTCTGTTGGGGGCTGATCTAAGTCTGGGGTGTCTGATGGTGGTGTGATATGAGGCTGGGAGGCTGATCTAAGGCTGGGGAGGGTCTGATGAGGGTCTGATCTGAGGCTGGGGGGGGTCTTATGGGAGTCTGATCTGAAGCTAGGGAGGATCTTATGGGGTCTAATCTGTGGCTGAGAGGTCTGATATGAGGCTTATGTAGGCATGGGGGTCTGATAGGAAGCTGATTTGAGGCTGATGAAGGTGGGGCAGATCTGAGGCTGAGAAAGGGACAAAGTCAGGGACAGTTGCAAAGAAAGAGGCAGGGACAGTGCCTGGGAGAGTGAAAGCTGGGTGAACCCCTCTCTGGACCCCCCTGGGATGCGCCTGACTGCCATTAATGACAAATAAAGAACTAAATATGTAATATTCTGAACTTAATAATAAGACTGCTATGTGTGGTGGTGTTGATCGAGCACCAAAGTGCTCGGGCAGAACACATTGATATGCTTGTGTGCTCTACCAAGCACAATGGAAGTCAATGGGAGAATCCCAGGCACCCCCGGCTCAGAAGAAAAGAGGGTGTCTGGTTCACAAAAAAAGTAAAAAATGGATGTAAACCCCACCAAAAAAGTTTGGAAACAGCATTGCAAGTATGTCTGGAAAATTAGCGATTAGAATTTTCGCGATCTACACTACTTATGAACAGCGCCATCTATTGGATTCATAGTCTTGTCATAAGACTATGAAACCAATAAATGGCACTGTTCATGAGTCATGAACAGCGCCATCTTTTGGCCATAGATGGCGCTGTTCATGAGTAGTGTAGATCACAAATTTTCCATGCAAATGGTTTTTCAGCTGAAAAACAAAGCAGATTCTGCTCATGTCTTTCCCATATGCCCATGTTTATGCAAATTCGTTTACATGACAAAACTGTATAGAAAGGTTATTGAATATTATGTTAGGACAATCAGAAAACTTTTTGTCACCCTAATGATATTGATCTAGGTACGCAGGTCCACCCAAGCCATCCAACAGATATGAAGCAACTTTGAGCTTACTGGCTCTCAGTCAGATAAGAGCTGGTTTGAAATGTCTCATAGTGCACAAAGCTGCCATTGTAAGGTATGCTGACTGTTATCTGTCTCATGGATAGATTGTTGGCTTGCACATACCTGGCTTTTGGCATATAGCCTTTGTGTGGTTGTCTACTGTATGTCATAGGTAATGGGAGTCCTAAATGCATCCAGCCATTCTCCTAATGCTGTTTCCAAACCATTTTGATGGGGTTTCCATCAATTTCTAACCTTTTTTTTGTTAACCAGACACCCTCTCTTTTACAGAGCAGGGGGTGCCTGGTTTGATGCTCGGCTCTCCCATTGACTTTCATTGTATTAAATTGTACTCGAGCACCCGCAGTATTCGGCCAAGCACTGCGATGTGCCGAGCATAGCGATGCATGCTCGCTCAACACTAATGTGTGGTCAAAATGGCATCTGTACAATATGTAATATATATATAGTGCAGGAGCCATTTTGTGCTGCAAAACTACAGCACTCTAGATTTTTTTTAATTGAAGCTTAATTTCTATAACTTACAGTTACATGTTTGACCAAATATACCAGTCAAATCTTTAAGTTGAGAATTTTGTATGGCCCGCGAATGATGTTACAAATATCCAAATGGCCTTCGGCAGCAAAAAGGTTTCCTGACTTACAGTATACACACATTTTACAAAGACTATGCTTAGCCTATACAAACACTATATAGACTATACTTACTCTATACATACAGTACAGACCAAAAGTTTGGACACACCTTCTCATTCAAAGAGTTTTCTTTATTTTCATGACTATGAAAATTGTAGATTCACACTGAAGGCATCAAAACTATGAATTAACACATGTGGAATTATATTCATAACAAACAAGTGTGAAACAACTGAAAATATGTCATATTCTAGGTTCTTCAAAGTAGCCACCTTTTGCTTTGATTACTGCTTTGCACACTGTTGACATTCTCTTGATGAGCTTTAAGAGGTAGTCCCCTGAAATGGTTTTCACTTCACAGGTTGGTGTAGAAGAAGTACAACAGCGACTTAAAAAGATCAAAATAGACAAATCGCCAGGACCGGATGGCATACACCCCCGTATCCTAAGGGAATTAAGTAATGTCATAGCCAGACCCTTATTTCTGTTATTTGCGGACTCTATACTGACAGGGAATGTCCCACAGGATTGGCGCATGGCAAATGTGGTGCCAATATTCAAAAAGGGTCCAAAAACAGAGCCTGGAAACTATAGGCCGGTAAGTTTAACATCTGTTGTGGGTAAACTGTTTGAAGGTTTTCTGAGAGATGCTATCTTAGAGCATCTTAACGGAAATAAGCAAATAACGCCATATCAGCATGGCTTCGTGAGGGATCGGTCATGTCAAACTAATTTTATCAGTTTCTATGAGGAAGTAAGTACTAGACTTGACAGCGGCGAATCAATGGATGTCGTGTATCTGGACTTCTCCAAAGCATTTGACACTGTACCACATAAAAGGTTAGTATATAAAATGAGAATGCTCGGACTGGGAGAAAACGTCTGTAAGTGGGTAAGTAACTGTCTCAATGATAGAAAACAGAGGGTGGTTATTAACGGTACATACTCAGATTGGGTCACTGTCACTAGTGGAGTACCTCAGGGGTCAGTATTGGGCCCTATTCTCTTCAATATATTTATTAATGATCTTGTAGAAGGCTTGCATAGTAAAATATCAATTTTCGCAGATGACTCTAAACTGTGTAAAGTAATTAACACTCAAGAGGACAGTATACTACTACAGAGGGATCTGGATAGATTGCAGGCTTGGGCAGATAAGTGGCAGATGAGGTTTAACACTGACAAATGTAAAGTTATGCACATGGGAAGGAATAATGCAAGTCACCCGTACACACTAAATGGTAAAACACTCGGTAACACTGACATGGAAAAGGATCTAGGAATTTTAATAAACAGCAAACTAAGCTGCAAAAAACAGTGTCAGGCAGCTGCTGCCAAGGCCAATAGTATAATGGGTTGCATCAAAAGGGGCATAGATGCCCGTGATGAGAACATATTCCTACTACTTAACAAATCATTAGTCAGACCACACATGGAGTAAAGAAGGCACCCCAAGGTATTTCGTGATGGGCATAGTGAGTTCATGGAAGTTTTTATTTTTTGTCACAAGTTAGTGGAATATGAGACTTTGTAAGAAAAAAATAAAATAAAAATCATAATTTTCCACTAACTTGTGACAAAAAATAAAAAATTCTAGGAACTCGCCATGCACCTCACGGAATACCTTGGGGTGTCTTCTTTCCAAAATGGGGTCACTTGTGGTGTAGTTATACTGCCCTGGCATTCTAGGGGCCCAAATGTGTGGTAAGTAGTTTGAAATCAAAACGTGTAAAAAATGGCTGGTGAAATCTGAAAGGTGCTCTTTGGAATGTGGCCCCCTTTGCCCACCTAGGCTGCAAAAAAGTGTCACACATGTGGTATCTCCGTACTCAGGAGAAGTTGGGCAATGTGTTTTGGGGTGTCATTTTACATATACCCATGCTGGGTGAGAGAAATATCTCGGCAAAAGACAACTTTTCCCATTTTTTTTATACAAAGTTGGCATTTGACCAAGATATTTCTCTTACCCAGCATGGGTATATGTAAAATGACACCCCAAAACACATTCCCCAACTTCTCCTGAGTACGGAGATACCACATGTGTGACACTTTTTGGCAGCCTAGATGCGCAAAGGTGCCCAAATTCCTTTTAGGAGGGCATTTTTGACATTTGGATACCAGACTTCTTCTCACGCTTTGGGGCCCCTAAAATGCCAGGGCAGTATAAATACCCCACATGTGACCCCATTTTGGAAAGAAAACACCCCAAGGTATTCAATGAGGGGCATGGCGAGTTCATAGAAAGTCTCCATTTCCGCTAACTTGGGACAAAAATTTCAATCTTTCATGGACTCAATATGCCCCTCAGCGAATACCTTGGGGTGTCTTATTTCCAAAATGGTGTTATTTGTGGGGTGTTTGTACTGCCCTGGCATTTGAGGGTCTCCGCAATCATTACATGTATGGCCAGCATTAGGAGTTTCTGCTATTCTCCTTATATTGAGCATACGGGTAATGAGATTTTTTTTTTTTCGTTCAGCCTCTGGGCTGAAAGAAAAAAATGAACGGCACAGATTTCTTCATTCGCATCGATCAATGTGGATGAAAAAAATCTCTGCCAAAAAAAGAAAAAGGAGGGGAAAGGCGTTTGCCAGGACATAGGAGCTCCGCCCAACATCCATACCCACTTAGCTCGTATGCCCTGGTAAACCAGATTTATCCATTCACATCAATCGATGTGGATGAATAAATCATTGCCGGGATTTTTATTTTTTTTATATATATACAAAGTGTTTGCCAAAGCATAAGAACACCGCCACCTCCTCAGCTGATATGCCTCGGCAAACGTATCTTTTACTGCAGAGGAGAAATCTCATCTTGCAGCGCCGCATACACCGACTTGTGTGTAATCTGACAGCAGCGCAATGCTTCTGTCAGAATGCACATCAGTGCTGCAGCTGGTTCATCGGTTGGTCCACCTGGAAGGTAAAAAAAAAAAAAAAAAAAAAGAAAAAAACAGGCCGCAACACAATAAATTTTATTAACTTTATAATAACTTTTGAACAGAACATATAAACTTTTTTTTAACTTTTTGAACTGAAGTTAACTTTTTTGCTTACCTTTTTTTTTTTTTTTTTTTTACCTTTTATAGGACAAACCTCTCCTTCCCCATGGGACAATGTGCAAAGCGCAAATTGCCCAAAGATGTGGCGAAGTACATTATGCACTTTATCCCAGGTGAAAGGAGAGGTTTGCAGCAGCTGTGAGTAAAAGGGCCCTAATAGCCCTGTGTGCCTGTCATGTGAGATGCAATCCCTATGCTAAGTGTACCTGTGTGTGGTACTTCCGGAAACACTCTCCAAAGCATAGGGCAGGGTGGTCAGGACAGTCAGGACAGAAATAGCGGGTGTCACGCCTTATTCCACTCCTGCTACAGACACGACATCTTTTTTGGGGTGACGGTTGGGTTGAGGTACCAGGAACGACACTGGGGAAATGTCGCTCGTGTAGACGGCTAAATACACTGGTGGATGGGGCCACGGAATCTTCTGGATAAAGGAGGTTCTCGATGATCTCTTCCTGAAATTTGAGGAAGGATCGTGTTCTCCCAGCCTTACTGTAGAGAACAAAACTATTGTACAGAGCCAATTGAATTAAATATACAGACACCTTCTTATACCAGCGTCTGGTGCGTCGGGAAACTAAATACGGAGACAACATCTGGTCATTGAAGTCCACCCCTCCCATGAGCAAATTATAGTCGTGGACACAGAGGGGCTTTTCAATGACACGGGTTGCTCGCTCAATTTGGATTGTCGTGTCTGCGTGAATGGAGGAGAGCATGTAAACGTCACGCTTGTCTCTCCATTTCACCGCGAGCAGTTCTTCGTTACACAAGGCAGCCCTCTCCCCCTTGCAAGACGGGTGGTAACGAGCCATTGGGAGAAGCCCACGTGACTAGTTTGCGCGGTGCCACAGGCGCAAATCTGTTCTAGAAACAAATGCCTAAAGAGGGCCACACTTGTGTAGAAATTGTGCACATAAAGATGGTACCCCTTGCCAAATAAGGGTGACACCAAGTCCCAGACTGTCTTCCCACTGCTCCCCAGGTAGTCAGGGCAACCGACCGGCTCCAGGGTCTGATCTTTTCCCTCATAGATCCGAAATGTGTGGGTATAGCCTGGGGCCCTTTCACAGAGCTTATACAATTTGACCCCATACCGGGCACGCTTGCTTGGGATGTATTGTTTGAAGCCAAGGCGCCCGGTAAACTGTATTAGGGACTCGTCTACGCAGATGTTTTGCTCGGGGGTATACAAATCTGCAAATTTCTGGTTGAAGTGGTCTATGAGGGGCCGAATTTTGTGGAGCCGGTCAAAAGCTGGGTGGCCTCTGGGATGGGAGGTGGAGTTGTCGGTAAAATGCAGGAAACGCAGGATGGCCTCAAATCGTGCCCTGGACATAGCAGCAGAGAACATGGGCATGTGATGAATCGGGTTTGTGGACCAATATGACCGCAATTCATGCTTTTTAGTTAGACCCATGTTGAGAAGAAGGCCCAGAAAAATTTTAATTTCGGAAACTTGGACTGGTTTCCACCGGAAAGGCTGGGCATAATAGCTTCCCGGGTTGGCGGATATAAATTGTGTGGCATACCGGTTTGTCTCTGCCACGACTAAGTCCAAGAGCTCCGCAGTCAAGAACAGCTCAAAAAATCCCAGGGCCGAACCGATCTGAGCCGTCTCAACCCGAACTCCAGACTGGGCGGTGAAAGGGGGAACTAATGGTGCGGCTGAAGTTGGTGACTGCCAATCAGGGTTTGCCAGCACCTCAGGGATTCTAGAGGCTCTACGGGCCTGTCTGTGCGGTGGCTGCGACGGGGTAACTACTGCACGTGCCACCGTACCAGCTTCAACTGCCCTTCTGGTGCTCGCCACTTCACCATGTTGTACGGCAGTGCTGGTACTAGGGCTGCGCAGGGAGGGCTGCGCTGCTGGTGTATGCCTCACCACGTGATCCGACAGCGCCAGCCCCACTCTGCTGCTCTTGAAGCGGATCCTGCGTAACCTGTGGTCTAGCGACACGGGGCCGGGTACACCTGGTGCTATCAGGGACCTCCACCTCCTCGTCCGAACTTTGGGTCAGAGTGCCACTGCTTTCTACAGGTTCATATTCTGACCCGCTAGATTCGTCAGATGAGGGTTCCCATTCCTCACCTGACTGGGTCAGAATCCTGTAGGCCTCTTCAGAAGAATACCCCCTGTTTGACATTTGGACTACTAAATTTAGGGGTATTCCCTGAGACTACCCAAGATAAAAAGCAAGCCTGTCTTACAAAGGGGAGGCTAGCGAAGTACCGGAGGCCGCTGCGGTTCCTAAAAATTATCAAAACTGATTTTTTTATCGCCGCAGCGCGTGTAAAGTGAATGTGCAGTGATCAAAAAAATTATATTTTTTGTCACTGCGGTGGGGCGGGCGTGGGTGAACGCACGTGTGGGCGACCGATCAGGCCTGATCGGGCAAACACTGCGTTTTGGGTGGAGGGCGAACTAAAGTGACACTAATACTATTATAGATCTGACCGTGATCAGTTTTGATCACTTACAGATACTATAAAAGTACAAATGTTGATTAGCGATACGCTAATCAGCGAATAAGGGACTGCGGTGCAAAGGGCTGGGCGCTAACTGATCCCTAAACTACCTAACCAAGGGGCCTAAACTATCCCTAAAACCTAACAGTCAATACCAGTGAAAAAAAAAAAAGACAGTTTACACTGATCACTTTTTTCCTTTCACTAGTGATTGACAGGGGCGATCAAAGGGGTGATCAAAGGGTTAATTGGGGTGCAGGGGGTGATCTGGGGCTAAAGTGCACTGTGAAGCCTGCTCCTCTGCTGGATCCAACCGACGAAAAGGACCAGCAGAGGAGCAGACAAGCCATATAACAGATCATATTTACTAATATGATCTGTTATATGGCTTGTGATTCGTTTTTTTGAAAATCGCCAACCTGCCAGCCAATGATCGTGGCTGGCAGGCTGGTGACAAACTTGTCCTCTAACTTTTGCCGGCCCGCGATGCGCATGCGCGGGCCGGCTTTGAGCGAAATCTTGCGTCTCGCGAGATGACGCGTATATGCGTGACTCTGCACAGCGCTGCCGCCTCCGGAATGCGATCCTGCGTTAGGCGGTCTGGAGGCGGTTAATCGAAATTTAACGATTTTTTTGCAAAAAAATGACATTTTTCACTTTCAGTTGTAAAATTTTGCTGAAAAAACTACATCCATATATAAATTTTTCTCTAAATTTATTGTTCTACATGTCTTTGATAAAAAAAAAATGTTTGGGTAAAAAAAAAAAGGTTTGGGTAAAAGTTATAGCGTTTACAAACTATGGTACAAAAATGTGAATTTCCGCTTTTTGAAGCAGCTCTGACTTTCTGAGCACCTGTCATGTTTCCTGAGGTTCTACAATGGCCAGACAGTACAAACACCCCACAAATGACCCCATTTCGGAAAGAAGACACCCTAAGGTATTCGCTGATGGGCATAGTGAGTTTATAGAAATTTTTATTTTTTGTCACAAGTTAGCGGAAAATGATGATTTTTATTTTTATTTTATTTTTTCCTTACAAAGTCTCATATTCCACTAACTTGTGTCAAAAAATAAAAACTTCTATGAACTCACTATGCCCATCAGCGAATACCTTGGGGTGTCTTCTTTCCAAAATGGGGTCACTTGTGGGGTAGTTATACTGCCCTGGCATTCTAGGGGCCCTAATGTGTGGTAAGTAGTTTGAAATCAAAATCTGTAAAAAATGGCCGGTGAAATCCGAAAGGTGCTCTTTGGAATGTGGGCCCCTTTGCCCACCTAGGCTGCAAAAAAGTGTCACACATGTGGTATCTCCGTACTCAGGAGAAGTTGGGCAATGTGTTTTGGGGTGTCATTTTACATATACCCATGCTGGGTGAGATAAATATCTTGGTCAAATGCCAACTTTGTATAAAAAAAATGGGAAAAGTTGTCTTTTGCCAAGATATTTCCCTCACCCAGCATGGGTATATGTAAAATGACACCCCATAACACATTGCCCAACTTCTCCTGAGTACGGAGATACCACATGTGTGACACTTTTTTGCAGCCTAGGTGGGCAAAGGGGCCCACATTCCAAAGAGCACCTTTCGGATTTCACCGGCCATTTTTTACAGATTTGATTTCAAACTACTTACCACACATTAGGGCCCCTAGAATGCCAGGGCAGTATAACTACCCCACAAGTGACCCCATTTTGGAAAGAAGACACCCCAAGGTATTCGCTGATGGGCATAGTGAGTTCATGGAAGTTTTTATTTTTTGTCACAAGTTAGTGGAATATGAGACTTTGTAAGAAAAAATAAAAATAATCATCATTTTCCGCTAACTTGTGACAAAAAATAAAAAATTCTAAGAACTCGCCATGCCACTCATGGAATACCTTGGGGTGTCTTCTTTCCAAAATGGGGTCACTTGTGGGGTAGTTATACTGCCCTGGCATTCTAGGGGCCCTAATGTGTGGTAAGTAGTTTGAAATTAAAATCTGTAAAAAATGGCCGGTGAAATCCGAAAGGTGCTCTTTGGAATGTGGGCCCCTTTGCCCACCTAGGCTGCAATAAAGTGTCACACATGTGGTATCTCCGTACTGAGGAGAAGTTGGGCAATGTGTTTTGGGGTGTCATTTTACATATACCCATGCTGGGTGAGAGAAATATCTCGGCAAAAGACAACTTTTCCCATTTTTTTTATACAAAGTTCTCATTTGACCAAGATATTTCTCTTACCCAGCATGGGTATATGTAAAATGACACCCCAAAACACATTCCCCAACTTCTCCTGAGTACGGCGATACCACATGTGTGACACTTTTTTGCAGCCTAGATGCGCAAAGGTGCCCAAATTCCTTTTAGGAGGGCATTTTTAGACATTTGGATACCAGACTTCTTCTCACGCTTTGGGGCCCCTAAAATGCCAGGGCAGTATAAATACCCCACATGTGACCCCATTTTGGAAAGAAAACACCCCAAGGTATTCAATGAGGGGCATGGCGAGTTCATAGAATTTATTTATTTTTGGCACAAGTTAGCGGAAATTTTTTTTTGTTGTTTTTTTCTCACAAAGTCTCCTTTTCCGCTAACTTGGGACAAAAATTTCAATCTTTCATGAACTCAATATGCCACTCACGGAATACCTTGGGGTGTCTTCTTTCCAAAATGGGGTCATTTGTGGGGTGTTTGTACTGCCCTGGCATTTGAGGGTCTCCGCAATCATTTCATGTATGGGCAGCATTAGGAGTTTCTGCTATTCTCCTTATATTGAGCATACGGGTAATGAGATATTTTTTTTTCCGTTCAGCCTCTGGGCTGAAAGAAAAAATGAACGGCACAGATTTCTTCATTCGCATCGATCAATGTGGATGAAAAAATCTCTGCCAAAAAAAAAAGGAGGAGAAAGGCGTCTGCCAGGACATAGGAGCTCCGCCCAACATCCATACCCACTTAGCTCGTATGCCCTGGCAAACCCGATTTCTCCATTCACATCAATCGATGTGGATGAATAAATCATTGCCGGGATTTATTTGTTTTTTTATATACAAAGTGTTTGCCAAAGTATATGAACACCGCCGCCTCTTCAGCTCATATGCCTCGGCAAACATATCTTTTACTGCAGAGGAGAAATCTCGTCTTGCAGCGCCGCATACACTGACTTTTGTGTTATCTGACAGCAGCGCAATGCTTCAGCCAGAATGCACATCAGTGCTGCAGCTAGTCGATCGGTTGGTCCACCTGGAAGGTAAAAAAAACAAAACAAAAAAGAAAAAAACAGGCCGCAACGCAATAAATTTATTAACTTTATAATAACTTTTGAACAGAACATATAAACTTTTGAACTGAACGTTAACTTTTTTGCTTACCGGTGATTTATTTATTTTTTTGTTTTTTTACCTTTATAGGACAAACCTCTCCTTCCCCATGGGACAATGTGCAAAGCGCAAATCGCCCAAAGATGTGGCGAAGTACATTATGCACTTTATCCCAGGTGAAAGGAGAGGTTTGCAGTAGCTGTGAGTGTAAGGGCCCTAATAGCCCTGTGTGCCTGTCCTGTGAGATGCAATCCCTATGCTAAGTGTACCTGTGTGTGGTACTTCCGTAAACACTCTCCAAAGCATAGGGCAGGGTGGTCAGGGCAGTTAGGACAGAAATAGCGGGTGTCACGCCTTATTCCACTCCTGCTACAGACACAACATCTTTTTCGGGGTGACGGTTGGGTTGAGGTACCAGGAACGACACTGGGGAAATGTCGCTCGTGTAGACGGCTAACTACACTGGTGGTTGGGGCCACGGAACCTCCTGGATACAGGAGGTTCGCGATGATCTCTTCCTGAAATTTGAGGAAGGATCCCGTTCTCCCAGCCTTACTGTAGAGAACAAAACTATTGTACATCGCCAATTGAATCAAATATACAGACACCTTCTTATACCAGCGTCTGGTGCGTCGGGAAACTAAATAGGGAGCCAACATCTGGTCATTGAAGTCCACCCCTCACATGAGCGCATTATAGTCGTGGACTGAGAGGGGCTTTTCAATGACACGGGTTGCTTTTTCAATTTGTATTGTCGTGTCTGCGTGAATGGAGGAGAGCATGTAAACGTCACGCTTGTCTCTCCATTTCACTGCGAGCAGTTCTTCGTTACACAAGGCAGCCCTCTCTCCCCTTGCAAGACAGGTGGCAACGAGCCGTTGGGGGAAGCCCCGGCGACTAGGTTGCACGGTGCCACATCAGCCAATCTGTTCTAGGAACAAATGCCTGAAGAGGGGCACACTTGTGTAAAAATTGTCCACATAAAGATGGTACCCCTTGCCAAATAAGGGTGACACCAAGTCCCAGACTGTCTTCCCACTGCTCCCCAGGTAGTCAGGGCAACCGACCGGCTCCAGGGTCTGATCTTTTCCCTCATAGATCCGAAATTTGTGGGTATAGCCTGTGGCCCTTTCACAGAGCTTATACAATTTGACCCCATACCGGGCGCGCTTGCTTGGGATGTATTGTTTGAAGCCAAGGCGCCCGGTAAAATGTATTAGGGACTCGTCTACGCAGATGTTTTGCTCAGGGGTATACAAATCTGCAAATTTCTGGTTGAAGTGGTCTATGAGGGGCCGAAATTTGTGGAGCCGGTCAAAAGCTGGCATCTGGGACGGGAGGTGCTGTTGTCGCTAAAGTGCAGGAAACGCAGGATGGTCTCAAAACGTGCCCTGGACATAGCAGCAGAGAACATGGGCATGTGATGAATCGGGTTTGTGGACCAATATGACCGCAATTCATGCTTTTTGGTTAGACCCATGTTCAGGAGAAAGCCCAGAAAAATTTTAATTTTGGAAACTTGGACTGGTTTCCACCGGAAAGGCTGGGCATAATAGCTTCCCGGGTTGGCGGCTATAAATTGAGTGGCATACCGATTTGTTTCTGCCACGACTAAGTCCAAGAGCTCAGCAGTCAAGAACAGCTCAAAAAATCCCAGGGCCGAACCGATCTGAGCTGTCTCAACCCGAACTCCAGACTGGGCGGTGAAAGGGGGAACTACAGGTGCGACTGAAGTTGGTGACTGCCAATCAGGGTTTGCCAGCACCTCAGGGACTCTAGGGGCTCTACGGGCCTGTCTGTGCGGTGGCTGCGACGGGGTGACTACTGCACGTGCCACCGTACCAGCTTCAACTGCCCTTCTGGTGCTCGCCACTTCACCATGTTGTACGGCAGTGCTGGTACTAGGTCCAGGGAGGGCTGCGCTGCTGGTGTATGCCTCACCACGTGATCCGACAGCGCCAGCCCCACTCTGCTGCCCTTGAAATGGATCCTGCACAACCTGTGGTCTAGCGACACGGGGCCGGGTACGCCTGGTGCTATCAGGGACCTCAACCTCCTCGTCCGAACTTTGGGTCAGACTGCCACTGCTTTCTACAGGTTCATATTCTGACCCGCTAGATTCGTCAGATGAGGGTTCCCATTCCTCATCCGACTGGGTTAGAATCCTGTAGGCCTCTTCAGAAGAATACCCCCTGTCTGACATTTGGACTACTAAATTTAGGGGTATTCCCTGAGACTACCCAAGAAAAAAAGCAAGCCTGTCTTACAAAGGGGAGGCTAGCGAAGTACCGGAGGCCGCTGCGATTGATAAAAAATATCAAAACTGATTTTTTTTATCGCCGCAGCGCTTGTAAAGTGATTGTGCAGTGATCAAAAAAATATATATTTTTTTGTCACTGCGGCGGGGCGGGCGTGGGTGAACGCACGCGTGGGCGACCGATCAGGCCTGATCGGGCAAACACTGCGTTTTGGGTGGAGGGCGAGCTAAGGTGACACTAATACAATTATAGATCTGACTGTGATCAGTTTTGATCACTTACAGATACTATAAAAGTACAAATGCTGATTAGCAATACGCTAATCAGCGAATCAGTGACTGCGGTGCGGTGGGCTGGGCGCTAACTAACGCTAAACTACCTAACCAAGGGACCCAAAACTATCCTAAAACCTATCAGTCAATACCAGTGGGAAAAAAAAGTGACAGTTTACACTGATCACTTTTTTCCTTTCACTAGATGATTGACAGTGGCGATCAAGGGGTGATCAAGGGGTTAATTCGGGTGATGAGGGGTGATCTGGGGGTAAGTGAAGTGTTTGGTGCTACTCACTGTGATGTCTGCTCCTCTTCTGGAACCAACCGACGAAAAGGACCAGCAGAGGAGCAGAGAAGCCATTTAACACATCATATTTACAAATATAATGTGTTATCTGGCTTTTGATTCGATTTTTAAAAAATCATCAGCTTGCCAGCCACGATCATTGGCTGGCAAGCTGATGACGCGACCCCCCTCTAACTTTTGCCGGCCCGCGATGCACATGCGCGGGCCGGCATTGAGCGAAATCTCGCGTCTCGCGAGATGACGCGTATATGCGTGACTCCGGAACGCGATCCTGCATTAGGCGGTCCGGAGGCGGTTAATTCAATGCATTATACTGCATAAATATACCTGTTTAAATCAACACATTGTGTGCATTAATATACCAGCATAATTCAATGCATTATACTGCATCAATATTCCTGTTTAATTCAATGCTTTGTAGTGCATTAATATACCAGTTTAATTCAACTCATTGAACTGAATCAATATATCTGTTTTATCCAACACATTTTATTGCCTTAATATACCAGTTTAATTTAACATATTATACTGTAATATAACAGTTTAATTCAACACATTGTACTGCATCATCACACCACTTTAATTCAATCCATGGTACTATATTAAAAGGGTTGTCTTATCATGGACAATGGGAGCATATCGCTAGGATATGCCCCCATTGTCTTATAGGTGCGGGTCCCACCGCTGAGACCCGCACCTATATCGAGAACGGAGCCTAGCAAGGTGGTGACTGAAGGACTCCGGTAGGGCCACCACCAAGCCGACTCCCCATAGAAGTGAATGGGAGCATACCGCACATGCGCGGTCCCCGTCCCCATTTATTTCTATGGGACCGACAGAAATAGCAGAGCCAGCGCTCGGCTATTTTTGCCGGCCCCATGGAAAATGAATGGAGGGTGGCTGAGCATGCGCAGTGCGCTCTCCTTCACTTGTGGGGCTCCATTCTGCATATTGGTGCGGGTCCAAATGGTGGGACCCGTATCTATAAGACAATGGGGGCATATCCTAGCAATATGCCCCCATTGCCCATGATGAGACAGCCCCTTTAATATACCTTTTTATTTCAATGCATTGTACTGTGATAATATGCAAATTTGATTCAAAGCATTGTACTGCATTAATATACCTTTTTAAATATACCAGTATAATTCAATACATTATTCTGCATCAATATATCTGCTTAATTCAACACATTGTACTGCATTAATATACCTGTATAATTCAAAGCATTGTACTGTGTTATTATTCTGGTTTAATTCAACATATTGTATTGCATCAATATACCTGATTTATTCAACACATTTTATTGCCTTAATAAACCAGTTTAATTCTACATATTGTGCTAAGTTAATATAACAGTTTAATTCAACACATTATACTGCATCAAATCAATACATAGGTTTATTTAAATGCATTGTACTACATTAATATGCCACTTTATTTCAACACCTTGTACTGTGTTAATATGCAAGTTTAATTCAACACTTTGCAAATCACAAATGTAATTGACATGAGACTGATTTCTAAATTTTGGAATGAAATGAAAACGCAAGGTGTACTGAAGACTTGTCTAATCTCATACACTTTGCTGGGACTGTATTATGCTGTAGTTTTTCTGCACAAGAATTCGCATAGGGAATAAATGCATGCAATCTGCAACATGTGCAGGTAGGCTATATATACTAGTTTAATTCATCGCAATGTATTGCGTTAATATGCCAGTTTATTTCAACACATTTTAATGTGTTAGTATACCCTTGTAAATTGTCAATACCTTGTACCATGTGTTAGTTCTGAAAGAGGTGCAATTCAATGTCCCCTGCTACTGTGTGTTTATACTCCCATCACATGACACTTTGATGACACATAGGATGACTTCATAACTAATTCAAAAAATTATGCAATTTGTAGTTATGGGTTTCTGTCATGGACGTTCCCGCAAGAGGTGGCAGGAGATCGGTGAGACTGGCAACACGTGGTTTTATCTGACAGGTATTCCTAGTGGATCAATAGGAGTATGTGTTGTTTCTAGTAATGACCACATCCCTTGCCTCAGGTGTTGCTAATGTGGTCCGTGAGCAGGCCATATGTCCCAGAGCGGCATATATCGTGTGCACGGGAGCACACAGCATCATAGGTTACTATGATACTGTGCGCATCGGGCCGCCTGCGGGACTACTGTGCTGCACTCATATGATCATATGAGTGCAGGACAATAGTCCCGCGGGCAACCCGATCCGCACAGTATCATAGTAACCTATGATGCTGTGCGCTCCCGTGCGCACGATGTATGCTGCTCTGGGACATATGGCCTGCTCACGGACCGTATGTCTCAGAGGGCATACGGTCGTGCGCATGAGCCCTAACACTGAAGGGATAATTGCGATCCTGCAAAATAGAGGATAAACAGCATCAAACAAGTTTATATGTGACTTTCATGTCACATTTAGGCCTCTTTCACACTACCGTTTTTTTTTTCCATTTTGCGGTCCGTTTTTTGCGTTCCGTATACGGTCCGTATACGGAACCATTAATTTCAATGGTTCCGCAAAAAAAACCGGAATGTACTCCGTATGCATTCCGTTTCCGTATTTCCGTATTTCCGTTCCGTAGAAAGATAGAACATGTCCTATATTTGGCCGCAAATCACGTTCCGTGGCTCCATTAAAATCTATGGGTCCGCAAAAAAACGGAATGCATACGGAAATGCATCCGTATGTCTTCCGTATCCGTTCAGTTTTTTGCGGAACCATCTATTGAAAATGTTATGCCCAGCCCAATTTTTCCTATGAAATTACTGTATACGCCATACGGAAAAATGGTACAGAAAAACGGAACCGAAACGGAAACACAACGGAAACAAAAAAACGGAAAAACGGATCCGTAAAACACTGAAATGGACATACTGTAGTGTGAAAGAGGCCTTAGAGTATCTTTACACATAACAGACTGATTGCAGACTTTCCCAATTATTTGAACAGAGCTTTCAGAGATCCATGTGCCTGCTGCCAAGACAACCCTGAATTGATTTTAAGCTGCATACATTTCTGCAGGTAATCTGCTGCATGTGAACTCACTTTTAGCCCAGGCTGGAATCACATATGCATTTTTGTTGCAGTTTTTGAGCCAAGGTCAAGAGCCAATTCAAAAGTCTTGTGAAAAATGTCATCTCAAACTGTATGTCAATCTGCATCAAAAAGTGTTTTCCAGTGAAAGGGTATGTTCCCATGTGGCGTAAACGCTGCTGATTTTCTACAATGGATTGATATGCGGCAAATCTTCTTCATTGTACAGTAGCAGTGAACTGGATGACATTTTAAGAAATCTCATCCACACTCTGCAAAAAAAACACCTACAGTGTAAACTGACTTGCACTGTGGGTTTTCAATCCACAGCATGTCAAAGGTTGGAAGCGGCAGAACAACCGCTATGATTCCAGCAGCAAAATCACTGAAAAACCAGCCTGTTTTGGGATGTTTTCAGAGAAATCCGCTGCTGGATTTCCTTGACCAGAATGTGAGAACTAGGGATGAGAGAATTTCATATTTTGAAATTCGAGTTCGGGTTCGGGTTGTGGTATAATCTGAATTGCGTTATGGATTCTATTACCACGGACCATAACGCAATTCCAAGATGGAATGCATAACGGAATGCCTCTCATTCCGTCATAATATACGTCTATGGCCTGCATAATGGATCTGTCCGGGTTCCGTTATGCTGGAGTCCATAATGGAATCCATAACGCAATTCAGATTATACCACAACCTGAAACCGAACTCGAATTTCAAAATATGAAATTCGCTCATCCCTAGTGAGAACATAAGATAAAAGTGTTTCACCAAAAATATTACCATGTATGATGAAACTATTTACTGAAAGGACAAGATGGACTCAGATGCTTTGATGCGCACTATGTTAATAATATGCATTATAACAATCTACTGCCTTTTGAAGTATATCTTTGTGATTTGCATAAAGAGGTATTTTCTGGTCCACAACTTGCCAACGTATAGCAATTTCTTGAATATGAGTCTGTATATTCTGAAAAGAAACAGTAGAAAGAATGTAATTAGAAAAAAAAACTTAATTTAAAGAGAACCTGTCACACTGTACATGCCTTTCTCCTACTGTATATTTGTGCAGGAGGTTATAGAGCAAGAGGAGCTGAGCAGGTAATATATAGCTTTGTAGGAAGCGTTTCACTATAACTTGTCATTCATTGGTCCAAATTCCTGCTCTTTTTATGCCTTGGAGTCATGTGGGTGGTCCTAATAGTAATTGACAGATACTCTTTGTATGTATGTATGCATGCTCATATAAGAAAAGCTGTTAGTCCGTCAGGAATGCTAAGTACAGAAAGAGCAAGGATTTAGACTAATATGTTGTACTGAATATTTTCTTACAAAACTATCAATCTGCTCAGCTCATGTTGCTCTATAAACTGCTACCTGCTGCTCAGATAGCATTATCAAGGAAAGAGTTTCCCTTTAAATAAAATGTCCAGTTTAAAACATGCAATAAATTATTCTTTATCAAATTCATTTAGTTCCAGGTTGTAAAATAATTCATAATAATCCCTCTGATTTATACCAATTTCCAATAAATCTTGCATAGTATAGACTTACTTTGTCATAATTGAACAAATATACTGTCCAAATTTTCTGCAGAAAAATACCAACCCCATTGCAATTTCAATACAAAGTACATAATTTGCTCTAGTGAAAGTTTTTAAAAATTTGCTCCAGTAGAGTTCTAAAAAGTTGGATTTGGCAAAAAATTAAATTTGTTCCAAATTATGTTGTCACAAATCGCTATAAATCAGATATACCCAAGCAACTCTGCCTTAGGGTACAGCCACATGGAGTGGCCTTGCTGCAGGGGACAGGTTGCGGCCATTCTACAGTGAAGAACTGTGCGACCAATTAACTCGCAGCAGCCCTTCATGTAATAATGAATAATAATGAAGATTGCACTGTATAGTCCTTCTTCATTGTTAATGACTGCACTGTATCTTTAAAAAGGGGCTGTTGCTGGTATGGGGTTTGGCTAGTTAGCTTGGGGGAAAATATACATATTATTGCTGTTATTGCCTGCAATCTCCTGCAGCTTATTTGACAGTAAACACTGAATATTAATCAGCTCTGGCATACCCACTTCTCTAACCCCAGAACTCAACTTCCCTATAGATGGGAGCCCTTGTTCTGTCATCTGTTTTTCCTCATTTTCCACATCATCTAATATTGATGAGAATATGTCATCAAGAATGTGGCAAAAATAACCTCGCCACTGGGTTTTGGAGGGGCCTGTTTGCCAGCCTCTTGCCTCAGGATTATGGCCCATACTAACTTTAAAGGAGAAGACATACCGGCCGCACAGCTTAAATCTGTGGAACTGTTTTGGGCAGGAAAGCCATGCTTGCGGTCGGCCAAATGTCACTTCCATGGAATCCGGGAACCCCTGCTCGGACCTGGGTGATTTTTGGATATGTTGTTCACCCAGATCAGAGCTATCCATGGATTTATACATTATGGGGATATGTGGGGTTTTGAGGTGTGACAGAACCATCTGTCTTTGGAATTTGATTTGTATGTTATGTGAGGGTACCAAGATAGCTAATAATATGCACTCAGACTTGAGCTATCTGAGGATATGTTAAATGTCTGTGTTTACTGTAAGGGTTGTGACATTGTATGTTTAAATGGTGATTTCTGTCCTGTTGTCCCCACATGTGTATTGGCAATTTCCCTTTGTCCTGAGAGATAATTGAATTACTCCTCGGGTGTCTCCAGAGCAGAGAGGAGGAAACCATAATGCATTGTGGGGATGTATTGTGTCTGTGTATCCTGAATTGCTGCATATCTGTCCTGTGTCACAGTCTTCCATCTGGTCCCCTAGGGGAGTGTCCACCAGATGGGGACCTGCATAAATACGGGCGGGTAGCCCTCAATAAAGTGTTCCTGTTGTACACTCAACATAGAGCCTCGTCTCATGTGTGTGGGGATTGCTATACGTGTATACTCCCCTGGCTATTACTCCTAGCTCTTGTAAGAGCTGTTCCTGGTTCCTGTGGTGGTATCGGTGTTCAGTGGAGTGCTTGGAGTCCTCGGGAGGCACTGGGACCATTTATCAACTGAGGTACCCGGTCAGGGTGCCAGGAGATTCGTTAAATAGAACATCCAAATCCTCCTCTCTCTGCATCTTACTGACTTTTCTAGGACATGAAGTAAAGCCAGAAAATTTTGAGGGTGGTCATTATTAAGACCTGGCCCCCCTAAGGAGTGCAGACTAGGTGGTATTGATTGGCACGCTGGCACTGGAGTGATAAAGGCTTCCATCTTATTGGTACTGAATTACATATCTTAGTTTATGGCTGATGTAGGAATAATTAAATGTAGGAATAAATATATAAAAATGACACAGAATAAGTCTCCCTGCACTCTTCCTCTACAATATTCTTATTTTAATCATTTTCAGCAACACTGTCCCTAACGCATTCATGCTTTCCACATCTCTCCCTATGCTCAGCTCACAGTACAATGGCAGAGAACACATACAGCTGCCATTTTAGGAAAAACTGATTTGTTACCACGAAGCACAAAGAAATTCAGATTAATTATGAATCAAGGTTTTCCTAAACTTCAGACTGAATTCTGCTTCAAATGTTTCGCTCAACACTAATTATAAGCAGCAAAAATGCTGTAACTGCAATTGTATACTCCATACAAATTCAGGCATATTGTTACAGTATCTACTATTCCTGTTGCGAGGAAATCATATAATGGAAAGCATTAGGTATTTATACCTGCACAAGAGTGCATCTCACTACACTTTTTAGACAATCTTAAGCACAGCTTTGCAATAGATTAGCATTGAATAACATTTCCAGCAAGGCGCCCAAGACTAGAAGGTAAAGCACAGATCGTCATATTGAAGATTTATCACATATTCAAAAGGTTTTCAGAATGGCCAAATCATCCAATGTGACATCTAAACATGCTATAGTCTCTTCTCCGACTTTCTAGGAAGGCAATATTGAGCAGTTGTCATGAGGGTGTCACGACCTATCGGTGACCCTGTTGTGCCTGGGGGTAGCGGGTAGCTGCTATATATTCTCCCTTTCTGCTTCCCTTGTTGACTGATATAGACCTTCCTTCCAGATCTTCTATTCTGACCTCAGGTCGACAACTGTTGCTGTGGAGCCGTTGGAACTGGAGCTGTTGGATCTCTGGTTCACTCCTGTTGTTGTTGTCTCCTTTCGGGGATTGTTTCTGGTGTTTGTATTATTTGTCCTTTTCCCCGTAACCACCCCCAACGGCACTGACAGAAGGGTGCTCCCCGCCTCCAGGACAGGAAACAACATGAAAGCTCAACCTTAAAAGTGGCCTCCTCCCCTTACCTAATCAGTGTTGTTTCCTGTTCTGGACAGCGTGGAAGCTCCTTCCTGTGTCCCACGCAGGTTCACAGAAGATTCATCCGCACAGCCTGGTCTCTACCACCCACTTGGGGGAGGGCCGTTGCAGTGGACAGGGGCTCCGGGGATGCGTGGCCTCCCTGTACCTCTGGCATAAGCCCTGTTTTAAGGCAGCCCCGGTCTCTATCCTGTATGCTCCGACGGGCGCGCAGGACTTTCGTACGGCATTCTGGTGGGTGGAGACTGCCGGA
This sequence comes from Bufo bufo, assembly GCF_905171765.1. Lineage (NCBI taxonomy): Eukaryota > Metazoa > Chordata > Amphibia > Anura > Bufonidae > Bufo > Bufo bufo. Next base: position 25,446 of record NW_024401241.1, read on the forward strand.
GATGAGGAGTCTCGGTTTCGATTGCGGGCATTGCCTGCATCATGACATCAGGGTGCTAAGGCGTCACGCACGTACTGATGTCGTGACATCACGGAAATCCTTCACAAGCCGGGAAGTTTAAAAGGAAGCCAGACTCAGGGAGCAATGGCATGTGCTGTTCACTTCCTTGCAATGTTGGCTCCCACGGACCCGGATACCGCCAGCAAGCCTCTGGATGTCGCCACAAGCACCATCAGCCCTGTCAGCCTCCTCTCTTGACTTGGGCAGATTGGTGTCAGTGTTTTTTTTCTTTTAGAAGTTATAAACCCTATCCATTTATTTTTTTAAATTTGTAGGGTAGAGACACATGAGACACCACCACCTCCAAGGCTGGATTCTAGTCACAAGAAATGCGAAAAAATGGTAGCTGAAGAATCTCCCTCCTTTCTAGACTCCATGTGGAGTTTGATTCGTGAAGAGGTTAATGTTGCGGTGGAGTCTAAGCTACCTCCCTCTTCACCACAGGCCTCTACGTCTACGTCTAATAAACCCCCAAATTCCCAATTATTCGATGGATTTGGATGAAGGAGAGATTGCTTCTGATATAGACTCTGATTCATCTGACGACGAGCAGGGGAGACCATTGTTTCTCCCAGAAGATACAGATAGTCTCTTAAAAACTATAAGAGCTACTATGCACCTGGAGGACTCTAAAGAAAGTTGTTCCAGGATAAGATGTTTCAAGGTCTAGGAGAGAGAAAAAGACGTGTCTTTCCGATCCATAATAATAGTATTGGGGCTCCTCTGGACTTTAGCGGCCTAGTGAGAGTGTGGACACAAGGCGCATATCACAACCGGATGTTTTAGTACACAGATTTATTGTAGGACAACGCGTTTCGGGGTTCAAAGGACCCCTTTTTCAAGTCTATAATAAATACATAAGTCGTAAAAAGTACAGATATCAGTTTTTTATATATATATATATATATATATATATATATATATATATATATATATATAACAAATATGAGTGATGTATTAAAACCAGTGATGGGGATATCATAATAAAAAGGCCCAAAACGGTAATAAAAGCTAAAAGGAGTTAACATTGTTATAACTGAATGATGATTTTTGCCTATATATAATATTTGAAGACAGCTAAATATTTGTATAAATAATAAATTGATTAAATTAATAATTAATTGAATGAAAGGTAGATAAATAACAGAAATAGCCTTTTTGTTACATAAAAAGGTGGATGGTTTCCCACTCAAATACATAAATAATCGAGTTAATAAATAAATAATTTAATAAATAATTGAATGACTTCATAATAGCTCATTACATCGCTCGATGTAGATTTAAATCGTACATTAATAATAGAGTGAATACATTCATGTGTTTACATGGAAATGTGGTTGTTCGCATGTTAAATTCTATTATGTTACCCAAGTATGTGGTTAGTAGAGATGAGCGAACTTCTGTTTTAAGTTCGGCCTCTAAAGTTCGGCTTCCGGTTAGCGGAGGATCCCGATATGGATTCCGAATTCCGTTGTGGTCCGTGGTAGCGGAATTAATAATGGCCATTATTGATTCCGCTACCACGGACCACAACGGAATTCGGAATCCATATCGGGATTCTCCGCTAACCGGAAGACAAACTTTAGACGCCGAACTTAGAAACATAGAAACATAGAATGTGTCGGCAGATAAGAACCATTTGGCCCATCTAGTCTGCCCAATATACTGAATACTATGGATAGCCCCCGGCCCTATCTTATATGAAGGATGGCCTTATGCCTATCCCATGCATGCTTAAACCCCTTCACTGTATTTGCAGCTACCACTTCTGCAGGAAGGCTATTCCATGCATCCACTACTCTCTCAGTAAAGTAATACTTCCTTATATTACTTTTAAACCTTTGCCCCTCTAATTTAAAACTGTGTCCTCTTGTGGTAGTTTTTCTTCTTTTAAATATGCTCTCTTCCTTTACCGAGTTGATTCCCTTTATGTATTTAAAAGTTTCTATCATATCCCCTCTGTCTCTTCTTTCTTCCAAGCTATACATATTAAGGTCCTTTAACCTTTCCTGGTAAGTTTTATCCTGCAATCCATGTACTAGTTTAGTAGCTCTTCTCTGAACTCTCTCTAGAGTATCTATATCCTTCTGGAGATATGGCCTCCAGTACTGCGCACAATACTCCAAGTGAGGTCTCACCAGTGTTCTGTACAGCGGCATAAGCACTTCACTCTTTCTACTGCTTATACCTCTCCCTATACATCCAAGCATTCTGCTGGCATTTCGTGCTGCTCTATTACATTGTCTTCCCACCTTTAAGTCTTCTGAAATAATTACTCCTAAATCCCTTTCCTCAGATACTGAGGTCAGGACTGTGTCAAATATTCTATATTCTGCCCTTGGGTTTTTACGCCCCAGGTGCATTATCTTGCACTTATCCACATTAAATTTCAGTTTCCAGAGTTCTGACCATTCTTCTAGTTTTCCTAAATCCTTTTCCATTTGGCGTTTCCCTTCAGGAACATCAACCCTGTTACATATCTTTGTGTCATCAGCAAAAAGACAAACCTTACCAGCGAGGCCTTTTGCAATATCACTTATGAAGATATTAAACAAAATCGGTCCCAGTACAGATCCCTGTGGAACCCCACTGGTAACATGACCTTGTTTTGAATGTTCTCCATTGACTACAACCCTCTGTTGTCTGTCACTCAGCCACTGCCTAATCCACTCAACAATATGGGAGTCCATGCTCAATGACTGCAGTTTATTGATAAGTCTTCTATGTGGGACAGTGTCAAAAGCCTTACTAAAATCTAGATATGCGATGTCTACTGCACCTCCACCGTCTATTATTTTATTCACCCAGTCAAAAAAATCTATAAGATTTGTTTGACATGATCTCCCTGAAGTAAACCCATGTTGTTTTTCATCTTGCAATCCATGGGATTTTAGATGTTCCACAATCCTATCCTTTAATAGGGTTTCCATTAATTTGCCTACTATTGATGTCAGACTCACTGGTCTATAGTTGCTCGATTCCTCCCTACTACCTTTCTTGTGAATGGGCACGACATTTGCCAATTTCCAATCTTCCGGGACAACTCCTGTTACTAATGATTGGTTAAATAAATCTGTTAACGGTTTTGCCAGCTCACCACTAAGCTCTTTTAATAATTTTGGGTGTATCTCATCAGGCCCCTGTGACTTATTTGTCTTTACCTTAGACAGAAAACTTAGAACATCTTCCTCTGTAAAGATACATGCATCAAACGATTTATTAGTCATTCTTTCTAGTGGAGGTCCTTCTCCTTTTTCTTTTGTAAAAACTGAACAGAAGTATTCATTAAGGCAGTCGGCTAGCCCTTTATTCTCTTCTACATACCTTCCGTCCTTTGTTTTTAATTTAGTTATTCCTTGTTTTAATTTTCTTTTTTCATTTATATATCTGAAGAATGTCTTATCCCCTTTTTTCATAGACTGAGCTAGTTTTTCTTCTGCCTGCGCTTTAGAAGTTCTTATAACTTGCTTGGCCTCTCTCTGCCTAATCTTGTAGATTTCCTTATCTTTATTGCTCTGGGTTTTTTTATAATTACAAAATGCTAGCTTTTTATTTTTAATGATTTGGGCCACTTCTGCTGAGTACCACAGTGGTCTCCTCCTTTTTTTGCTTTTACTGACAAGTCTAATGCAATTTTCTGTTGCCTTCAATAATGCACCTTTTAAGTAGTCCCATTTCTCCTGGACTCCATGTAATCCGTTCCAGTCTGATAAGGACTCATTTATGACTAATTTCATTTTTGAAAAGTCTGTTTTTCTAAAATCTAAAACTTTTGTTTTTGTGTGGTGGGACTCTTTCACAGTTCTTATATTAAACCACACTGACTGGTGATCACTAGATCCCAAGGTTTCGCCTACAATGACATCATATACCGAATCCCCGTTTGTGAATACCAAATCCAAAATGGCCTCCCTCCGGGTTGGCTCCTCAACCACTTGTTGTAGAGATAACCCCAGTAGGGAATTTAGAATATCTGTACTCCTGGTAGAACTTGCTATTTTGGTTTTCCAGTTTATAATTTTGGTTTTCCAGTTTATAAAACAGAACAGAACTTAAAACAGAAGTTCGCTCATCTCTAGTGGTTAGCAATATGAGAATCAGATGATTACTTGTATGGTGAGTTCGGGTCCTGTATGGGGGACCTGATCTGCACTATACCCCAGTCCCCCTATATAAGGAGTGTGTGGTTGTGTGTCCACGAAGATAGAAGATTAACATGTGTCAGGAGTTAAAGCAGAGGACTGGAGAGTGAGTGGAAAAAAGAGAGAGGGGGGAAGCTGTGTGACTGCTGTAGAAAGAATGAGGTATGAGGATGGGTATAACTGATCTGTTATATGTAGAAGATATGCATCAGACCTTTGGTGGGGGAAAAATATGTTGGTACCTGAAGCGCTGCAGCAGGAGAATAATCTGGAGCCCTGCCACCTGGTCCCTGCATGTGGCGTGTATGATCGGAGGTGTGGTCGTGACGCGCGCTGGAGAGGAAAGTGATATGAGTGAAGTGGGCGGAGCTAGGACGCGCTAATGCGTCCGGATAATACTGATTGGTGTGGCGGCCAGATGACTGATGGAGGGGAGGAGGGAAGAGTGGGTGGGCGGAGCCAAGAAGCGCTGATGCGCCCGGCTAATGCAGTCAGCTGTAGTGGCCGGAGAAAGGGAGGTGGGGAAGATGGAATATAAACAAAATTATATTGGCTCTATAGGATACAAGGGGAGGGTGGTGATGAGGATGATAGGAAGGAATAAAGGGGGGGGGGACAAGAAAGGACTAATGTTAACTGAAAAGCTATAATCGGGTGGTGGGGATATGAAATTGAAATTGTCTAGGATGTAATAGCTGAAGGTTGAATTGACTATTGGGATAGCCATATATGATAAGAATCACAATTGTGGAGGTGTGGTTAGGGTGGGTGGAGCTGAGATGAATGGGAACTGACTGGAGGAGTAGTGATAGATGTAGAGGGGGGAAGAATCTGATGAGGGGAGAGGAGAGGGAAAAGGAAAAAAAAAAGGGGGGGGATCTCAATGGTCCATGATTCAAAGGCATTTGTTCTCTAGACTCTCGTTGAGCCCATATGGTTCCAGCGTTTGTAGTTTAAAAATCCAGAACATCTCCCTCCTTTGGAGTGTTCTGAATCTGTCTGGGCAATTGTCTTCAATGTATTCTATTGGAGTGATTGACATCCTTGTGGGGTCTTTATCATGGGTGGCAAGGTAGTGTTGAGATACACTATGTTTGAGAAACCCTCGTGTGATGTTCCACTGATGTTTATTAAGGCGCTCTCTCAGGGCCTGGATGATACGGCCAACGTATTGTAGCTTGCACTCGCACTCCAGGTTATAGATCACATAGGATGATGAACAGTTGACAAAACTCTTTATAGGAAACTCTTCACCTGTAGTGTTACTCTTGAAGGTTTTGATCCGGTGGGAGATGCTATTGCAGGACTTGCATAAGGACTTGCATTATAGCTGCCCACGCGGTCGGAGTACCAGCCGACTTTGGAGGAGGGGGTCAATGTTTTCTTTCTTAATTTGCTAAGGACCAATACAATCTTCAGGATTCTTGCCCTCCTGAACGTGATTCGAGGTTTAGGTGGGATGTTCTCTTTGAGATAGGGGTCATTTCTTAAAATGTACCAATATTTTGTCAGTATGTTTCTCAAACTTTCATAATTAGAATTGTATGTAGTGATAAAGGCAGATTTATATTTCTTTGAATCTTCTGCTTCTTTTGATTTGGATTTTGTTGTGAGGCAGTCTTCTTGGCTTAAGTTGCTTGCTCGTGTATAAGCACCATCAATGATTTCTCTAGGACGTTTTTTTATTTAAAAATCTGCTGCGTAAGATCTGGCTCTGTACTGAAAAATCATTAGTGGTTGAACAATTTCTCTGTATCCGTTTTAAATTGACTAAAGGGTATATTTTCTTTCCACTTCTTGTAGTGTACGCTGCTGTAATCTAAGTAATTGTTCCCATCCACCTTTTAAAAAAATGTTTTAGTTAAAATTACTTCATTGCTTGAGTATAAAAGGAGGTCCAAATATTCAATTGATGTGGACGAGCTGTTCGCCGTAAAAATTAGGTTCCAAGTGTTGGCATTCAAATGAGAAATAAATGATTTGACTTCCTCATCATTGCCATTCCAAATGATAATAAGGTCGTCGATATAACACTTGTAAAAAAACAATCATGTTTTTCCAGGTGTGATAGCTATAGATGTGCTCCTCTTCAAAACAGCCCATATAGAGATTTGCAAAGCTTGGAGCGAATCGCGTCCCCATCGCGGTCCTTTTCCGCTGTCTATAGAGGCCACCTTCAAATGTGAAAACGTTATGCGTCAAGATTAACCGGATTGCCTTTAAATGTCATGCATAACCAGGATTTATCCTTTGGGCGCAATTTCCATCACTTCCGTGTACTTTGTTATTTCACTGATTAGGTAACGGGAGGAGGCCCTTTTAAGGTTGAGCTTCGTGTTGTTTCCTGTCCTGGAGGCGGGGAGCACCCGCCTGTCAGTGCCATTGAGGAGGTTATTGGAAAATCCAATTACCGATAAGAGTAATTAACCCTTTCCCTGTTGTTACCCTAGGTGTCAGTGGTGAGGACTAGTGCTCCCACCGCCCTACTCGCTACCTAGGGCTTATTTCAGGGTAAACCAGGGATGAGGCCAGTGATCGGCGTACGGGTTAGCAGCCCGTCTAAGGACGTCAGGGCAGTTGGTGCCAGTGCCAGGCGAGCTAGGAGTCACCACTCCTCCCTCTCCCTAGTGGAAGGGTACTCCTCTCCCCTAGTGGAAGGGTACTCCTAGTGGAAGGGTACTCCACGGATACTCAGTGGAATGACTCTCAGGAGCCAGTTTTGCTAGGGGTTGTCAGAGAAAGTAAAAGACGCGCTTGCGATGTATGAGACTCCAATGTCCCTTGAGGTCGCTATGTCGATATCTATAAGAACTGATAGACGCCTTAGGGATAGGCCGAGGAGTTCTTGTCCTCCAGAGACTTTTCTCAGGCAGGGGTCTGCTTGTTCTGACGAACCTATGCAACTAAGGGGAGCCACTCATCAGGTTAGTCTTCCTGGGGTTCGTCGTAAGTAGTGATGAGCGAGTACCAAAGTGTTCGGGTGTTCAGGTACTCGGTCCGAACACATAGCGATATTCGTGTGCTCGACTGAGCACCCGAGTATAATGGAAGTCAAAGGGAGACAACCAGGCACCCCCTGCTCAGATTAGGGGAGGGTGCATGGTTCATAGGAAAAGGTCTGAAAGTGATGGAAACAACTCTGAAATCGATCAGGAATGCATCTTAGACTCCAATGTCGCTGCTGGGAACCATGTTGTACGCCACTTTTACAGACCGGCAAAAAAAGTCCAAACTCCCCCCCCCCCCCCCCAAAAAAAATAAAAAAATTGTTAGGAAACATTCTTTCCTGTATATTCAATTGTATGTACAGTGTAAGTGCTGCCAAAAATTACAAGGAAGAAGCACTCCGATACAGCCTGTATATCACATAAAGGAGGGCCTCATTCACATGGTGCTACAATTGTTCAGGTACACTGCTACACTCTTAAAGCCTATGCACTAAGTGAAAGGGCTGCCAAATGTTACAAGAAAACGGCACTCCAATACACTCTTTCTTACACATAAAAGAGGGCATCATACACACCCTTGAAAAATTATCCTTGATGGCCTGCTGTTGACCCTCCAAAACATTCTGAACGAGGGCATGCTGGTGACCCTATAAAAAATTAGGGGCGAGTGCCTGCTGCTGAGCTGACCTTCTAAAACATTATATGTGAGGGCCTTCAGGTGAGCAGACCGCATAAAACATTACAGGTGAGGGCCTACAGGTGAGCAGACCATATAAATCATTAGAGGTGAGGGCCTACAGGTGAGCAGACCGTATAAAACAATGGAGGTGAGGCCCTGAAGGTGAGCAGACCCGATAAAACATTGTAGTGAGGGCCTACAGGTGAGAAGACCGTATAAAACATTAGAGGTGAGGGCCTAAAGGTGAGCGGACCCGATAAAACATTGTAGTGAGGGCCTACAGGTGAGCAGACCGTATAAAACATTAGAGGTGAGGGCCTACCGATGAGCAGACCATAAATAACATTGTAGTGAGGGCATATATACTGTATGGAAGAGGAGGAGGATGAGAAAACAAGATTCAAACATATACCCTTTTTTGCTGTAAAAAGGGTGTATCTGAATCTTGTGTATTGAGTACATTATAAAGTATACATTTGAATTGCGTTTTTGTTCCTCATTAGCTCAGCTTTCCTCTGGTGGAGTGGAGAAGTCAGGGGCAATCCAGGCCTTGTTTATTTTTATCTGAGTCAAACTGTCAGCATTGTCAGTGGACAAGCGGATACGCTTATCTGTTATAATGTCACCAGCAGCACTAAATACACGCTCAGACAATACGCTGGCGGCAGGGCAGGCCAGCACCTCTAAGGCATAGAGCGCAAGTTCGTGCCACGTGTTCAGTTTGGACACCCAGTAGTTGTAAGGCACTGAGGGATCGTTGAGGACGCTGACACGGTCTGCTATGTATTCCCTCACCATCTTCCAAAACTTTTCGGTCCTTGGGACAGTAGGCCGCGCTTCAGGGTGTGGTTGCTGGCGGGGTGTCATGAAAGTGTCCCATGCCTTGGAGAGTGTTGCTCTGCCTTTGTTGGAACTAGAATGTGTTCCCGTTGTCTGCCTTCCTCGTTTGTCTATGGAAGTACGGACTCTGCCGCCAGCTTTGTCAGATGGAAATGTTTGGAGCAATTTCTCAACAAGGACCTTCTGGTATTGCACAATTTTACTTGCCCTCTCCACGACAGGAATGAGAGATGAGAAGTTCTCTTTGTAGCGGGGGTCGAGAAGGGTGAACACCCAGTAATCCGAATTATCTAAACTGTGTATAACGCGAGGGTCGTGGGAAAGGCAGCCTAACATGAAGTCAGCCATGTGTGCCAGAGTACCAACAGGCAAGACGTCTATGTCGATGTCAGGATGACTCTCCATCTCCTCATCCTCCTCCTTATCCCCTTGTGCCCATTTACGTCGAACCAATGTAATTAAAGTTCTGTCAGTAGTACCCTCTGTAGCAGAGGCAACTGTCTCCAGCTCCCCCTCCTCCTCATGATCCTATTCGTGTTGAGAAGATGAAATGTGGATGGTCTGGCTACCACCCACACTAAAGTCCTCCCCCATTTCCACGTCTGCCACATTCAGAGCGTCATCCTTAATTGTGAGCAGCGATCGTTTGAGTAGACACAGAAGTGGGATACTTACGATGATTATAGCATTATCACCACTAACCATATGTGTGGATTCATCAAGATTTCTTAAAACCTCACAAAGGTCTGCCGTCAATGCCCACTCCTTGCTTGTGAATAGTGGAAGTTGACTCAAAAGGCGACAACCATGTTGCAGCTGGTATTCCACAACTGCCCTCTGCTGCTCACAAAGCCTGGACAACATCTAGAACGTAGAGTTCCAGCGCGTTCTCACATCACATAACAGTTGGTGAGCTGGAAGCCCCAAGCGCTGCTGCAGCGTTGACAGAGCAACTGAAGCTGTGGACGACTTGCGGAAATGGGCGACCAAGCGGCGCGCCTTTACTAGTAGCTCTGTCAAATTTGGGTATGTTTTAATAAACTGCTGAACCACTAAGTTTAATACGTGGGCGAGGCATGGCATCAGGTTGCTGAGCTCCAAAGTCGCCACCAAGTTACGGCCGTTGTCCGACACAACCATGCCTGGTTGTAGATTGAGTGGCGACAGCCACAGCTCAGTCTGGTCACTTATACACTGCCACAGCTCTGCAGCGGTGAGCTGTTTGTCCCCTAGGCAGATCAGCTTCAGCACAGTGCTACACTGCTTCCAGCTACCGACTGATGGCTGACTGCTGGAGGTAGAAGTAGTGGAGGTAGCGGCGGAAGAGTAGGAGGAGAAGTGGGGGTTGGAGCCAGTAACATAGCTGCTGGCGGAGACCCTGATGGACGTAGGGCCCGCAATCCTGGGTGTGGGTAGCACCTGTGCCATCCCAGGGTACGACTCACGCGCGGCCTCCACAACATTCACCCAGTGTGCGGTCAGGGAAATGTAGCGTCCCTGGCCACCAGCACTTGTCCATGTGTCTGTGTTTAAGTGGAACTTCCAAGTAACTGCGTTGGTCAGGGCACGGGTGATGTTCTAGGACAATTGTTGGTGTAAGGCGGGCACGGCACACAGTGAAAAATATAGTGGCGGCTGGGGACTGCGTACCGAGGGACGGCCGTCGACATCAGGCTGCGGAAGGCCTCAGACTCCACAAGCCTTTATGGCAACATTTCAAGGGCCAGTAATTTTGAAATTTGCGCATTTAGTGCTATGGACAGTGGGTCAGTGGCTGGGTATTTCTGCTTGCATTCAAATGCCTGGGGTAAGGACAATTGGACGCTGCGCTGGGACAGGGAAGTGGATGTAGTTGCTGATGGTGCATGCGAAGGCCCTGGTGCAGAGCAAGGGGCATTCAGCCCTACGCCTTCGACAGGGGATTGGCCAGCAGTGCGTAACACAGGGGAAGAGGAGGAAGTGGGGTGGACCGCAGACCCAGATTGTGGACCCAGGCGTTTGGCCCACTGATTAGGGTGCTTAGATGCCATGTGGCGGATAATGCTGGTGGTGGTGATGTTGCTGGTGTTCGCGACCCGGCTCATTTTGGTACTGCACAGGTTGCAAACTACCACTCTTTTGTCGTCTTTTTCCGCAAAAATGCGCCATACTGTGGAACACCTACCCCTTGGCAAGGGAGATTTATGCATGTGGGTGCTCCGTGTAACGGTTGTGGGTCTGTTTGGTATGGGCCAACTTCTCCCTTTTGCCACACCACTGCCTCTTACAGCTTGTTGCGGTGCTGCAGATCCCTCCTCGTCTGTACTGCTTTCCTTGCTCGGCATTTCACCTTCCCAAGTTGGGTCAGTGACCTCATCGTCTACCACCTTCTCTTCCACTTCCTCATCCCCATACTCCTGACTTGACCTAACCACAACCTCAGTGATTGACAACTGTGTCTCATCCTCATCCACCTCGTGAACAAATAATTGACATTCACCACCCTCATCTTCTTGACCCTGTGATAGGTCAAGAGGTTGTGAATCAGAACACAAGATCTGTGCCTCTTTAAGCGTGCTTGGCGAGAGGGCCAAATCTAGTGATGGCGAAAATAGGTCCGCGTAATGTCCGAGTGTGGTATCAATGGTTTGTCCGACTCCTGACTCTATATGGTGGGAGGAAGGAGGATCAGGGTGAGGATTCTGTGGACCAGACTCTTTGCTAATGAGACTGGTCTTGGTGGAAGAGAGGGTGGAAGAATTAACTTCTGCCATCCAACCGACCATCCGGTCGCACTGGTCCGACTTGGACAGTGTTGTCCTGCTACTCCCAGTTAACTGTGAAATGAAACTGGGTATGGTGGATTTTATTTATTTTTTCAGTTTCACCGGCAGACAGATGTGCCCAAAAGTAGTTAAATGTGTCCCAAATACAAATAATTATCTGCTGGAATACTGTATATAATGTTTGTGGATTGAACGCACACACAGATGTGCCCAAAACAAGTTAAATGTGTCCCAAATACAAATAATTCTCTGCTGGAATACTGTATATATAGTTGCGGCCTAAATGAACACACAGATGTGCTCAAAACTAGTTAAATTTGCCCAAAATATTAATAATTCTCTGCTGGAGTACTGAATATAACGGTTGCAGATTGAACGCACACATGGATGTGGCACAAATTAGGTTAATTTCCCCAGAAAAAATATGTCTCTGATGGCGCAATGTATATCTCACTAGCAGGCACACTCTAGTGAATAAGCACCTTTTTATAATGTTTGCTAAACACACTGCTTTCTGACGGCGTACTGTAGATCTTACTTGCAGACACACTCTAGTGAATAAGCCCCTTTTTATAATGTCTGCTAAACACACTGCTTTCTGATGGCGTACTGTAGATCTCACTAATATCAAATCTTTCTGTCTTCTAAAAGCTTTTGGGTACTTAACCCCATAGGGACACAGCCTTATTTCACCTTAAGGACCAGGCCATTTTTTGCAAATCTGACCAGTGTCACTTTAAGTGCTGATAACTTTAAAACGCTTTCGCTTATCCAGGCCATTCTGAGATTGTTTTTTCTTCACATTTTGTACTTCATGACACTGGTAAAATGAAGTCAAAATTATTATTTTTTTGCACAAAAAAATACCTAATTTACCAAAAATTTAGAAAAATTTGCAAATTTCAAAGTTTCAGTTTCTCTACCTCTGTAATACATAGTAATACCCCCAAAAATTGCAATGACTTTACATTCCCCATATGTCTACTTCATGTTTGAATTATTTTGGGAATGATATTTTATTTTTTGGGGATGTTACAAGGCTTAGAAGTTTAGAAGCAAATCTTGAAATTTTTCAGAAATTTACAAAAACCAATTTTTAGGGACCAGTTCAGGTCTGAAGTCACTTTGCGAGGCTTACATAATGGAAACCACCCAAAAATGACCCCATCTAAGAAACTACACCCCTCAAGGTATTCAAAACTGATTTTACATACGTTGTTAACCCTTTAGGTGTTGCACAAGAGTTATTGGCAAATGGGGATGAAATTTGAGAATTTCATTTTTTTGTCAAATTTTCCATTTTAACCCCTTTTTTCCACTAACAAAGCAAGGGTTAACAGCCAAACAAGACTGTATCTTTATTGCCCTGACTCTGCCGTTTATAGAAACACCCAATATGTGGCCGTAAACTACTGTACGGCCACACAGCGGGGCGTAGAGTGAAAGGTGCGCCGTTTGGTTTTTGGAGGGCTGATTTTTATGGACCGGTTTATTTACACCGTGTCCTGTTTCAACCCCGCTGATGCACCCCTGGAGTAGAAACTCCCTAAAAGTGGCCCCATTTTGGAAACAACGGGATAAGGTGGCATTTTTTGGGGGACTATTTTTAGGATACATTTTTGGTTGCTCTATATTACATTTTTGTGAGGCAAGGTTACCAAAAATTGAAATTCTGAAATTTAATCTCCATTTGCCATTAACTGTTGAGGAACACCTAAAGGGTTAATAAAGTTTGTATAATCAGTTTTGAATACCTTGAGGGGTGTAGTTTCTTAGATGGGGTCACTTTTATGGAGTTTTTACTCTAGGGAGGCATCAGGGGGGCTTCAAAAGGGACATGGTGTCAATAAAAAAAGGCCATCAAAATCGGCCTTCCAGAAACCATGTCGGTCCCTTTCCTTTTGCGGCCTCCCTTTTACTGATACAGCAGTTTATGACCACAAATGTGGCGTTTCTGTAAACTGCAGTATCAGGGTAATAAATATTAACTTTTGTTTGGTTGTTAACCTTTGTTTTGTTACCGGAAAAAACGGATTGAAATGGAAAAGTGCCAAAAATAGCGATTTTGGCACCGTTTTTTTATTTATTTTTTAACCGTGTTAATCTGGGGGGTTAGGTCATGGGATATTTTTATAGAGGAGATTCTTATGGACGCGGAGATACCTAATAAGTCTACTTTTATTTTTTTACAATTATTTAGGTTTTTGACTATATTATCCTTTTTGATACAAAAAATTTGTTTTTGTATCTCTAAAGTCTAAGTGTCATTTTTTTTTACATTTTTTTATCCGATTACCGTAATCGGATAAAAAATAAAAATAAAAATAAAAAATTACACTTAGACTTTAGAGATACAAAAAAAAAATTGGTCTGAAAAGAATAAAAATCTCAAAAGAATAAAAAAATAAAAAAGGTGCAAAAAACGATTTTTTTTGTCACCTTACATAACAAAAAGTTTAATAGCAAGCGATCAAAAAGTCATATAGCCCCCAAAATAGTGCCAATAAAATTGTCCACTCATCCCGCAAAAAATGAGCCTCCACATAAGATACCGTAATTTTAACCCATAAGACGCACTTTTTCTCGAATGGGGCGAATGCTTACAGTTTTACATCGCAAGCTGCGATGTACGAGCGAGCGGGGACTTGGGGAGGGACTGGGAGGAGGAGCTGGTGGCAGGCAATAGCGGCGGCGCTGTGCAGTCAGTGTAGTATAGCCCAGCCCCGCCCCGCCGCTCCGGTATGTTTAATAACTATTAATTGAATAAGACATCTTATATTAGTATACCGGAGCGGTGGGGGGGGGGTCTGTGGATGACATTGTTATGGGGGACATCTGTGGATGGCACAGTTATGGGCTGCGGGGTCTGTGGATGGCACAGTTATGGGCTGGGGGGGTCTGTGGATGGCACAGTTATGGGCTGGGGGGGTCTGTGGATGGCACTATTATGGGGTGGGGGGGTCTGTGGATGGCACATATATAACAGTGCCATCCACAGATCCCCCCTGTAACAGTGCCATCCACAGATCCCCCCTGTAACAGTGCCATCCACAGATCCCCCCTATAACAGTGCCATCCACAGATCCCCCTGTAACAGTGCCATCCACAGATCCCCCCTGTAACAGTGCCATCCACAGATCCCCCCTGTAACAGTGCCATACACAGATCCCCCCCATAACAGTGTCCGTCATCCACAGATCCCCCCATAATAGTGTCCGTCATCCACAGATCCCCCCCATAACAGTGTCCATCATTCACAGATCCCCCCATAACAGTGTCCGTCATCCACAGATCCCCTCATAACAGTGTCCGTCATCCACAGATCCCCACATAACAGTGTCCGTCATCCATAGATTTCCAGTAATAGTGCCATCCACAGACCACCATTAGTTCCAAACCCACCAAACACACAGCACACCTTTTGGTTAAAAATATATATTTTCTTATTTTCCTCCGCAAAAACCTAGGTGCGTCTTATGGGCCGGTGCGTCTTATAGGGCGAAAAATACGGTAATAGTTAAATCAGCCTGTTAATTGGGGAAGCGAGACATACCAATTTTTGGGGGGCTAAACACCTCTTCTCCATCCGTGACATGGATATACACTTGTTTGTCTGCCAATTTTGTGGGCGACTGTAACAAAATGAGGAGAGCATCAACTTATGGACATGGCCGTGGTTGTGGTGCTGTTGGTGGAGCTCCTGCTACGCACCAAAATGAAACATCTTCCTCTTGTGCACATAGGTGATGGGACGTTCTGCGTCATTTTGTAGGCCCGAACACCGCTCTAAGAATGGTGAGGCTAGAACAAGTAGAGGCAGTAGTAGATTGGATGGCTGAGAGTGCCTCCAGTTCCTTCAAATTGTATTACACCCGGTCCACTGCTGAGTTGGCACCGGCAGCCAATCGGAATCCATCTTCCACCTCAACCCCTTGCACATCAGCCAAGCAGTCTGAGCCCCAAGTTATGCAGCAGTCATTTATGCTTTCTAATGACTCTGCTGGCAGGGTGTTCATGGACCATCCACCTAGCCCTGCCCCAGAAGTGACAGACATGTAGTGGACTGATGCCCAACCACTTATGTTTGAAGATGAGGATGTGGGAGAACCATCGCAGCATGTCTCTGCTGACAATGACGAAACAAAGGTGTCAACTACTAGGGCTTTCTGCAGTGTGCAGACTGGCCAGGAGGGCAGGAGTGAGGAATGGGTGAAAGATGATGTGGAGGATGATAAGGTCCTAGACCTCACATGGCATCCAGGTCATTCCAATGACCTGTGCTGTTCGGAGGAAGAGGTGCGTGTCACGCAATGCTAGCCGCACAGTAAAAGAGGAAGCAGGGTGCTTGCATGAGACGGCATCTAGCCGCAAAGCACGAACTGCAGTGGAGTAGACACCTCAAGAACCATGAAAGATCAGAGGCTCCTCCTGCTCCCTCTTCTGCTGTTGTCTTGGTATTTTCCTCCCCCTCTTGAGCAACAGTGGCACCTGCCACCCCACAAACAAAGGATGTAGCAGCAACACCACCACCACCATCACCCAGCATCTTCACACGGTCCCATTCAGCTGTCCATCCCCCAAACACTGGAGAGAAAGAGGAAGTACCCACATATCCACCCACGAGCCTTGGCCCTAAATGCCAGCATTTCAAAACTGCTGGCCTTTGAAATGCTGACATTCTGTCATGATGGCAGCTGTTTCATGTTACGTGGTTCCCAGCTGCCACAAATTTTCCACGCGGGTCATCCCTGCTCTGCACGAACAAATGGCAGAAAAAAATCAGGTGTGAGCTGAGCAACGCCATCAGTGGCAAGATTCTCATAACCACCAACATGTGGACCAGTAAGTAGGGGAAGCGACGTTATATCTTCCTAACTGCCCACTGGGTAAATGTAGTGGTGGCTGGGCCTGAGGGGGACAGCGGTTTGGCGCATGTCCTACTGCCACCGAGGATTGCTGGACATTTCTCGGTGCCTCCCATTGCCTCCCCCTCCGCTTTATCCTCCTGTTCCTCCTCTACCGCCTCCTCTAACATCAGCGCAACATCTGCACCACCAACTTCAGCACAGGCAGGGGGAAACAACAGCAGGCTGTTCTGAAACTCATATGTTTGGGGGAAAGACCCCATACAGCGCAGGAGTTGTGGGCGGGCATGGAACAACAGACCAATGAGTGGTTGGTGCCGCTGAGCCTCAAGCCTTGCCTGTGTTGAGCTCCTGCAGAAAGTGAGGGCCACTTTAAGCATTCTCACCCTGCTGCGGCTCGCCTGTCTGCACTGCAGCGTAACTTCGACCTTACCGCTTACCGCCTCATACGCCACATACCCACAAGGTGGAACTCCACCTTCGACATGCTGGAGAGACTGTGCAAGCAGCAGCAGGCGATAGTGGAGTTTCAGCTGCAGCACGCGCTGGTTTGTCGCTTTGCGGAATAGCACCATTTTACCACCATTAGGCCTCCATGCGGGACTTGTGTGTCGTGTTGCACTGCTTCGAGTACTCCACCAACATGGCCAGTGGTGATGATGCCATTATCAGCCTTACTATACCACTCTTATGTCTCCTTGAAAAAAATGCTTCAGGCGCTGATGGATAAGGATGGAACAGGGATCATTCCCATGGTTATCAGGCCAGTCGTCCACAGTTAGATAAAAAGTTTTATTATACTCACAAAGCCAATCTTTGTTAAAATCATATCACAAGTTGATGAGATACAATTCATACTCTTGCCCAGGGCCGGACTGGCCTACCGGGATACCGGGAAAATTCCCGGTAGGCCGGTAGCCCTGACTGCCGCTGCGGCCGCCGGCCTGTGACAGCTGAGACTGAGAGGCTCCTTGGCCGCCTTCCGCCTTGGCCAGTCTGCCGCAGACCCGCACGGGTGGGCGGCCGCCGGCCTGATCATCAGTGATATATCAATTCACAGAGACTCACTAGTCTGATCTAGCAGAGGCAGGCAGGCTGAGGAGGTCGGACTCGGGGCAGGCGCAGCACAGGCAGCACAGGTCAGGACAGGACCGCAGTGCGCCGCACAGTGTGTGATGTATGACGTGACGTCACCCGTCATCAGCGCTCCCTGCTGGTTGCTGCGGCCTGCGTGACATGAGTGAGTCACAGTAGTCACTGTCTGGTCTGGCACGCTCTAGCTGGCATGATAATACGGTTACGTTACCTACAGTATATCAGTTAGTTATGTTATCAGTCTCAGACACAATACCTAATGATACCGTAGTTAGTATTATCTTTAGTTCAGGCGGCGCCCGAGCTTCATCTGGGGCCTGGGGAGGTGCTTCACAGTACTTCAGCACAATATACTCCCTCACTCCATCAGGCCTGGCGCAAGCAGGTCAGACACAGACAGTCACTAACGTCATCAGGTCAGAGAGAGACTGTCACTAGTCTGAGACTGACTGCTGTCTGTTAGTGGAAGTGCCCAGTACTCACTGCCAACTTGCCAAGTAAAGTGCCAGTGCCATAATCCATTGGGCCTTGGCCACATAGCCCAGGCAGCCATCCGTGTGGACAGGAGGTGTGTGGTGCTGGTGCAGGCTGCACCCCAAGAAAGCACCAGAAAGAGGCAGTTCAGGCAGGCCACAGGCCTCAGCTCAGGGCCAGCCACAGCCAGGCTGCGAAGCCACTGCCACCTGCCAGTAAAGTAGTGTGGAGCTGGAGCCGGAGGTCTGGAGGAGAAATCTGAGAAAAAAAATAAAAACTCATAAGGTAAGTGGCCGTGGGGGAATGATGAATGATATTGATAGTACGACCCTAATTAAAGGGGTACTGTGATTCTTTTATATGTGCAGTAAAAAAAGGGGGGGGTTTAATAAAAAAAAAAAGAGGTTATCAAGTTTTTAAAAACGTACGTATTCCCATTCCACAGGATAGAGGATAATAAGTATTTGATCATAGGGGGTGGACATCCAGAATGGGGCCCAGCTCACCTTGCCCCTATCTTCCAAGTTGTATTTGTCTTGGCAGTGACGGTCGCTAAGCAAATCGCCGGCTATAGCTGAACAGCGCTGAGTGGTCCACCACTGTCTGCCAAGACAAATACGGCCCCATTCTGGAGATCGCTGGGGGTGTCCCTCCAATCTTGAGGATAGGGGATACATTTTTAATTACTGGATAACTCCTTTAAAGTCATACAAGTCTGTCATACTCCATTTATTAAAATTTCCCTCCTCTTGTCCCACCATATAGTACAGTCTCTCCCTCTGTGCCCCTATATAGTACAGGCCCCCCTCTATGCCACCAAATAGTAAAGACCCTCCCCTCTATTCTGCGATGACGCGATGCTGTGGGGCTGGTATGCAACTTTTTCCAGGGCTGGTTTTTCTCCCCAGTCCGGCCCTGCTCTTGCCCGACCCGGGTTTCGCTTTCACGCTTCTTCAGGGGCGAATAATCCACCCCTTACGGGGCTGTCTTAAATCTCCGGAAGCGTCCCACCCATACCTTATAATCAGCCAATAATAGCATACACATACAACCAAATAAAAATATATAGCATTCACATACAACCAGATAAAAAATGCACATAAACACCTTAATATATTAGGCAATAAATATATAAAATTCCTTAACCTTTATCGCAAACTAAACCTTTATGGTTTCCTATACACTCCTATACTAACTCCCTTATTCATAGAAGTCTATGCTATTTTCTTTCATTCATAAATTTCTACTTTTACATAATTGATATTACTTGCACTGCAAATCCCTCTCTGTTGCAATTACAACTTGCTCCTGTAGTTAACTGGGACCAACTTATTCTTAGTGTCATATTCCTATAATCATTGCACATATCGCACTATATTAACTCTCTTCATTCATAAAAACTCCTCCTACGTCATCTGTCATGTGGTGTCGTCACATGGGGAGTTCCAGCCTATCCACTTTTACAACTTTCCTATTCACCAGAAGGTCCTTTCTCTCTATATGGTTGTGAGAAACCTCCTGCGTATTTAAAAACTTTAGTAGAAAATTTTATACTAGGCAGGGGTTTAAATCACATTCTATATTTAACCCTTGTGGCTGGAGTGTCTAACTGGAACATCCACTTAACTTCCCTCCGATTGATTTGTGTGATGGGGTCCCCTCCCCCCACGGGGTCTTAACCAATTCAATCCCGATAAAGTACAAACCCTTCTGGGGTTTTATTTATGACACTTTTTGAAGCGTAAAGAGACGCTATGGGTCTCTAAACCCTTCTTAATGTTTCTGATGTGCTCTTGGATCCTGGTTTTCAGTTTTCTTGTTGTTCTGCTGACATATTAGAGGCCACGAGGGCACTCCAATAAGTAGACAGCTCTGGTATTTTCACATGTTATATTTCCTTTAATTTTTAAAGTCTGATCTTTCTTGTCGGAGTGGAAGGGGGAACTTGCTTCTTTTTATTTTCTCTATTTCTATTTTTACATGGGAGACAAAATCCACACCACATAAATTCGCTATCTTTTTTCTTCATTATGTTTCTAGGGGCACTATGCACCAAATGAGTCTGCAAGTTTGGGGCTTTTTTTTTTTAAAGTAATCACAGGTTGTGTTGGAATTTATTTCCCTAAGATGGGGTCATTTTTCAGGACCCCCCAATTTTTCTGGATAATATTCTTAAGTGTCCCGGCGTTCGTGTTATATTGGGTTAGAAAGAAAAACCTTAAATCCCTTTCCTTCCTACTGGTTGCCTTGTTCTCACTCTCTTGGCACTCTCTTCTACATCTTTGCAACACTTGTTGAGTTCTTCCTCGTCATACCCCTTTTCCACAAATCTTTCTTTAGGAATCAGAGTCAGGTAATTAAAGTCTTTTGTTTCTGTACAATTACGGTGAATTCTCTTAATTTGTCCCTTAGGGATATTTTTTAGCCAAGGGCCATGGTGACAACTAGTAATATCTATATAAGCGTTGACATCTGTAGGTTTAAAAAAAGTTTTTGTTTTAAAACAGTTGTCTTCTATAAAAATAGTGAGGTTTAAAAAATCAACTGCAGTGGCACTAATAAAACTCGTGAACACTAAAAACACACAGACTGACTTTGTGAACACTGCCCACTTCACACCTGGACCTGCAACGCTAATAATACAGGCAACGTATCAGAGTGGATTTTATTTCATTGACAGTCGTCCACAGGTGACTCAGAAGGTGGGTTCCTGCATCAACACCGGCCAGGTACCTGTCCAGCCAGGGCACATTTTTGGAGGATAAGGAGGATTTTGAAGAGGAGGATCCTCGTTTACAGCAGGGTGGCACACAAATCATCTCACAGGCATCACTGGAGCATGGCTAGGCGGGATACAGAGGAAACAAGCGATAAACCTCTTACTGAGGACAGCCTTTCGTTGCCTCTGGGCAGCCTGGCACACTTGAGCAACTATATGCTGCAGTGCTTGCATAACGACTGACAATATTCTAACCAGTGTTGATTACTACAGTAGGTGTCCACCCTGCTAGATCTCCACTACAAGGACAATGTGCTGTCTTTACTTCTGTCAGTGGAGCATTAACAGCAGATGCGTGAGTACAAGTGAACGCTGGTAGAGGTGCTACTGATGGCGTTGCCACCTGACATTGGGGGCTCAGTGGAAGCACAAGGCAGAGATGGAGGAGGAGATCGCCAAAGCAGCAGGGGCACCTTCAGCACCTCAGAAGGAAGGGTTAGCATTGCCGATATGCTGCGGAAAACCTCCGTCAGCACGTCACAACATCTAGAAACACCATATGATATGGACCGTCTTAGCAGGAGGCAGCGTTACAGCAACATGGTAAAAGAGTACATGTCCAGACCTCTGCACGTACTGATGGATGGGTCTGCCCCATTTAACTTCTGGGTCTCCAAATTGGGCAGATGGCCTGATCTTGACCTTTACGCCTTTGAGCTGCAGGACTGCCCTGCAGCAAGTGTATTGTCCGAATGTGTGTTTAGCATGGCGGGGGGTGTTCACAGACAGGCGCATCCGTTTGTCCACAGCCAACGTGGACAAGCTAACTTTCATTAAAATGAACCAGGAATTGATCCCACAGGACTTGTCCATACCTCTAGCGCAGTTTGTGCTTTCTCTTTGCTATATACAAATGTTTTGAGGCCTCCACAAACCCCCCCAAAAAAAAAAATATAATAAATTAAAAAAGGTTGGTGACCTTCCCCACCTCTTCTGCCTGAACAGCCACGTCCGCCTGCACCCGCACTTCTGCCTCATGAGCAGCCACGTCTGCCTCCGCTTCCTTCTCTACTCTGATATCCGCCTCCTGGCTCAAGAATATTATATCTTATATTGGATGAGTAGAGATGTATACCGTGTGCACCTAGCCATTGTTGAACTCCAGCACAGTTTGTGTGTTCTATTTGCTATTTCCCAATGTTTTTGGGCCTCCACGAACCATAAAAAAAAAAAAAAGGTGGTGACCTCCTCCACCTGCACCGCCACATTCGCCTCCTCAGCCTGCACAGCCATGTCCACTTCTTCCGTCTGCACCACCACATCCGCCTCCTTCACTGGGACTTCCGCCTCCAGGCTCAAGATTATTATGTCTTATATTGGCAGAGTAGAGAAGTATACCGACCTAACCCAGCCATTGTTATACTGCAGTGCACTTTGTGCGTTCTCTTTGACATCTCCCAATGTTTGGTGGTTGACAGTTACAAAGCTTATTCCCCTAAAAAAATTAAGAATTGTAATAAGACAACCCATTTTGCATCGATCTAACTGTGGTAGGAGAGGAAATTCTTCTGTGGAGTGTGTCTGTGACACTCTGGCAATTATTTTAAATTTAGAACAAACCTTAGGCATCCATCTTACTGTAGCAGGAGAAAAAAATCTTTAAAATATAGTCCCCCATATACCGTAAGGGAGCTCTATTACTGAGATGACATTTTTTACCCAGTTTTAACCCAGGACATACAAGCACCAAACTGTCACGACATGGCCCTTAGCAACCTGACAAAGAATTGAGGAACAGATGGAAAATAAATAAATAGAAACAATGTTGGCTACTTCCCCCACCTCTTCCACCTACACTGCCAGTACACAGCCTCCTCAACTTCCTATTCTACTTGGACCTCTGGCTCTTGGTTCAAGATTGTTATATATATTTTTTTTAATGTATTTCATGTTATTTTAAGTCATTTCCCTATCCACATTTTTTTGCAGGGCAATTGTACTGCTCTTACGCCCACTTTGGAGCCTTTTGCAGCCCTCTAGTACTTTCTAGAACTTTTTTTACAGCCATTTTAGTGCCCCCAAGTTCGGGTCCCTAATGACTGCAGTGGGGTATGTTGGTTGGTGTCAAGTTCGGAACCCGGATCGAACTTTGAAACAAAGTTCGCCCCAAACTACATCCAGCAGTCCGCTCATCCCTAGTCATATGATGCGAGCATAAATATTCCTGTTCAGTAAAGTTCCAACACTGCTAAGCAGGCAGCGTGGAGACCAAAGAATCAGTGCTCTCTAAATAGGCTGGAGTTATTGCGAAGTACAGATCAAGTTTATGTCATAAAAAATATCCTAAACTGTGAATATACCCACAGAGCACTATTAAATCCATTTTAGCTAAATGGAAAGAATATGGTACAACTACCACTATAGGTTGATATCGGTGCTTTAGCTAGGCTATTTCAAAGGCATTTTAATATTTTACCTTAAAGGGCATGTGGCACCATTTTTTTCTGCTATTTAAAACTAGACAGTGACACATATTTTTATAATCAGTTTTTATTTTCTGATTGCAGATTTTTTCATTTCTTGAATATGATTATGGGGTGGCCATCTTGCCTGAGCTGTTTTTAACAACATTTAGAGATACGCTTTATAGCAGCCAACATGGGCCATAGGCACAGTGGACAGGAGGGGGGACCTCAATGACTTCTATGGGAGAGCTTTCTAGACATCCTATGTGACCTGTGCAGAGGTCAGGAGGAAGTAGATAAGCTGCGACATCACATGTTGTGATAGAGAGAGAGAGAGAGAGATAGATAGAGAGATAGATAGATAGATAGATAGATAGATAGATAGCACAGGATCTATCTATCTATCTCATATATGTCATAGTTATCCTGTCTGTAATGATAAGCAGATAATTGCAGTAAAGTGATCTGTACAAAACAAGAAGTGGTGCCTATTAAGCTTAGTGGGCAATGAGAAAACTGCAGGACTTTTCATTTTTAATATATTGACATAGAAAATAAAAAGTTTTTAAAAATATGCTTTACATAAAAACATAATTTAAATTATGGGTAATTTTCTGATGACATATTCCTTTAACTCCTTCAGTGTATCTTTAACAGCATGTTTAGGGTCATTGTCCTGCTGGAAGGTCTCAAATCCCCGGCAGCCTAATACAAGTTTTCCTGAAGAACTGCCCTATATTTACTACCATCCATCTTTCTTTCAATCCTGACCAGTTTTCGATTCCCTGTGGTGTTCGTGGAGTGATGGGAATTGCAGGGTTTGCGCCAAACATGCATTTCCCATGATGTACAAAAAGTTCAATTTTTTGTTCATCTGACCAGAGAAACTTCTTCCATATGTTTGGAGAGTTTGCCACACACATTTTAGCAAACTCCAAATGCATTTTCTTAGCTTCCTTTTTTTTTAAGCAATTTCTTTTTTTTTTGTCATTCTTTCATAAAGTCCCAGCTGAAGAGGATAAAGCTCATAATTGTCCTATGGACAGAGACTTCCATATCCGCTGTGGATCTTTGGGATTCCTTGTTGAATCTCTGATTAATGTCACCCTTCACTGGTATGTAAGTGTTGGTGGGTGGCTTCTTCATGTCAGGTGTGTAGTTGTGCCACACTTTTTCCATTTTGTGGATGCATTTAATAATGCTCTGTGAAATGTCCACATTTTGGGATATTTTTATGTAACCAAACCTTGATAAACTTTGTCTCTGACATGTTTGGAGAGATCCTTGATCTTCATTTTAATTGTGTAGCAGTGTGTGTAGTAGTGTTGCAGGTCCTATTAGAACATATTTGTACTAGCATTATGTGACACTTTGTTTGCATGCCGGGCCACCTTATTCAAATGATTATGTAACTTTTGAAGTTAATTGGTTGGACTTGGACCAATTAGGAGTTCTATAGCAAAGGGCGTGAATACATATGCACTTTGGGTAACAAGCTGACCTATATTGTCGGACCATTACAAACAGATTTAATTCCAGATTTTAAAGCAACAAAACAAGGCATTGTAAGTAAGCAATACTCTCTACAAAATACAAATGTACTTAACTTTCACAGTTGTTGTAAAGTAGCCCCTTAACAATATCATGGTACCTTTTCTAAATCATTTCATTTCCTAAAGTACAATTAATACAGTAACATGAACTACAGTACAGAAAGATGATCAAAATTAGGGTTATTCAGTTTATAAAAAAGATGACTGAAGGGAGATCTAAAAACCATATATAAATATATCAGGGGTCAGTACAGAGATTTATCCCATCATTTATTTATTCCCAGGACTAATGAGGGGACATCCTCTGCGTCTGGAGGAAAGGAGGTGATGATGATGAACTCATAACAGAGGCCAAGAGGGGCCTGGATGTATTTCTGGAGTATAATATTATTACAGGCTATAGCTACTAGAGAGGAGTCATTGATCCAATGAGTAATTCTGATTGCCTGATTGGAGTCGGGAAGAAATTTTTTCCCCCTAAAATGGGGAAAATTGGCTTCTTTCTCACATGTTTTTTATTTTTTTTTGCCTTTCTCTGGATCAACTTGCAGGATAACAGGCTGAACTAGATGGACAGATATATTTTTTGGCTAACAAACTATGCTACTATGTAACATACAATGGAAAAATACATTTATCCAACCATTTTAGCATGTTATCCTGCAAATCAACAGTATCTTTCCTAAAGCATTAAATTTTTCTAAATACAATTGGTACAGTAACATAGGATCCAGAGGATCAACTACTCCGTAGTTTCTTATATATACTTTCATTAGTAACATACCTTGTTTAATTCTAGTAATAGTGGGTCATCCTCAGTTTCAAAATGAAGGCTAAGTGCAGTGGTTTCTATCCAAGCATTGTCTGTATTCCTTGGATCATCCACATACCCCTTGTACACCTGTAGTAATAACATACAATAGCAGCTTTTAGTGGGAGGTGAAACAATAGTAAATTATTTATATAGCAATATTTGCACATGGGAAGGAAAAATACATGTCACCAGTACATACATTACTATAAACATCATTACTTTATATTTGTTAGCCATTAAAAGGTATCAAACCTGCAATACTCTTATTTTGTTTCTCTTAATAAGAGCACTAAACCAGTACATACTAAACGGTAAAACACTGGGTAACACTGACATAGAAAAGGACTTAGGAATAAAGTTGAGCGGACCGAACTTGACCCCGAACCTGAACCCGAAACCCATTGAAGTTAATGGGGACCCGAACTTTGGAGCACTAAAATGGCTCTAAAAAAGTCATGGAAAGGGCTAGAGGGCTGCAAAAGGCAAAAAAACATACGTAAAAAAAAAAAATAATAATCTTGAACTAGGAGGAGGAGGTCCATATGGAGTAGGAGGTTGACGAGGCGGTGTAGGTGGAAGCGGCGGTGGATCAGGAGGAGGTTTTTGTTTTTTATTTTATTTTATTATTATTTTATTATTATTATTTTTTTTTATTTGGGTAGACCCCAAAACATTTGGAAATAAAATAAAACAGAGAGAAAGTGCGCTGGAGTACAACAATGACTGGGTGAGGCCGGTATAAATTTCTATTCTGCACAAGGTACGGACAAGCCCTGTGGGATCCCTGCCTGGTTCATTTTAATGAAAGTGAGCTTGACCACATTGGCTGTGGACAGGCGGCTGCACTTGTCTGTGATAACCCACTCCTGCCGTGCTAAACAAACGTTCAGACAATACACTGGCTGCAGGGCAGGCCAGCACCTCCAAGGCGTAAAGGGCAAGCTCCGGCCATGTGCCCAATTTGGAGACCCAGAAGTTGAAGGGGGCAAACCCATCAGTCAGTAGGTGTAGGTGTGAGCACACATACTACTCCACCATGTTGCTTAAATGCTGCCTCCTGCTAAGACGTTCCATATCAGCTGGTGGTGTTGGTTGTTGCGGCGTCCTGACAAAAGTTTTCCACATTTTGGCCATGCTAACGCTGCCTTCTGAGGTGCTGGTGGTGCCCCAGCTGCGTTGGCGACCTCTTCCTCCTCCTCAGCCTTCGCCTTGTGCTTCCACTGAGCCCCCGGTGTCAGATGGACATGCCATCACCAGAGCATCTACCAGCGTGCGTTTGTACTCGCGCATCTTCTGATCACGCTCTAGTGATGAAATTAAGGATGGTACGTTGTCCTTGTAAGGGGGATCCAGTAGCATGGCCACCCAGTAATCAGCACAAGTAAGAATGTGGCCAACTCGGCAGTCATTGCAGAGACACTGCAGCATATAATCACTCATGTGTGCCAGGCTCTGTGGGAGGTGTATCATCTGTGTCCTCTGTATCCCCCCAGCCACGCACCAGTGATGCCCATGAGCTGGTTTGGGCATCACCCTGCTGTGAACACAGTTCTGTCTCCTCCATTTCCTCCTCCTAATCCTCCACCTCCTCATCCTCCAGAACTGTGCCCTGGCTGGACAATTGTGTACCTAGCGTTTGTGGGTGCAGGAACCCACCCTTGGAGCCACTTGTGAATGACTGGCCTGAAACCCTTGTAAATGATCCCTCTTCCTCCTCCTCCTTTGCCACATCCTCTTCCATCATCGCTTGAAGAGGTTTTTCAAGGAGACATAGAAGTGGGATAGTAACGCTGAGAACGGCGTCATTGGCACTGGCCATGTTGGTGGAGTATTCAAAACAGTGCAACAAGGCACACAGGTCTTGCATGGAGGCCCACTAATTGGTGATGAAGTGGTGCTGTTCCGCAGACTCACCCGTGCGTGCTGCAGCTGAAACTCCACTATCGCCTGCTGCTGCTCGCACAGTCTGGCCAGCATGTGCAAGGTGGATTTCCACCTGTAGGCACGTCGCATATTTGGCGGTGAGCGGGAATGCCGAAGTTACGCTGCAGCGCTGACAGGCGAGCAGCAGCAGGGTGAGAACGCCGAAAGCGCTCACAGACGGCCCACACTTTCTGCAGCAGCTCTGACATATTGGGTTAATTTTTCAGGAATTTCTGTACCACCAAATTCAGCACATGCGCCAGGCAAGGGATGTGCGTCAAACCGGCTAGGCCCAGAGCTGCTACGAGATTTTGCCCATTATCGCACACCACCAGGTCGGGCTTGAGGCTCACCGGCACCAACCACTCATCGGTCTGTTGTTCCATACCTGTCCACAGCTCCTGCGCGGTGTGGGGTTTGTCCCCCAAACAGATACGTTTCAAAACTGCCTGCAGTCGTTTCCCCATTGCTGTGCTGAAGTTGGTGGTAAAGGTGTTACGCTAACCGGATGAGGATGCGGTAGAGAAGTAGGAAGTGGAGTAGGAAGCAACAGGAGGCAAAGAGAAACGCCCTGCAATCCTCGGTGGTGGAAGGACATGCGCCAAACTGCTATCCGCCTCAGGCCCAGCCTCCACTGCATTTACCCAGTGTGCTGTTAGGGAGATATAAGATCTCTGACCGTGCTTACTGGTCCATGTATCCGTAGTTAGGTGGACTTTGCCACAGATGGCATTGCACAGTGCACACCTGATTTTGTCCCCCACTTGGTTGTGCAGGGAAGGGTTGGCTACCCTGGAAAAGTAGTGGCGGCTGGGCACAATGTACTGTGGGACAGCCACCGCCATCAGATTCTTAAAACTGTCCGTGTCCATCAGACGGAATGACAGCATTTCAAAGGCCACGAATTTGGAAATGCTGGCATTCAGGGCCAGAGATCATGGATGGGTAGGGGGGTACTTCCTTTTTCGCTCCAGTCTTTGGGAGATAGACAGCTGAATGCATCCGTGGGACATTGTAGAGATGCTTGGTGACCGTTTGCGGGGTGGCAAGTACCACTGTCACTCCAGAGGGGGATGAAGAGGCCGAGACTGCAGTAGAAGAGGAAGCAGGAGGAGCCAGAGACCTTTCTTGGTTTTTGAGGTGTCTACTCAACTGCAGCTCATGCTTTGCACTTAGATGCCTGGTCATGCAGGTTGTGCTCAGGTTTAGAACGTTTATGCCTCACTTCAGGCTCTGAATGCACAGTGTCGTCAGCACATTGTCTGAAGAACTGCCATGCTAGGGAAATCCTTGGAGCTGGCTTTGGTGTGCTCGATACCTTGGTGTGGTAGGCAGTAGCAGGCATACTGTCTAGGGGACAGCCTCTCTGCTTTTGCACCCTGCTCCCTATTTTGCTGTGATGGTGGCTCTGTGCGACAACCGCCTCTTCCTCCGAACTACACAGGTCACTCGCATGACCTTGATTCCATGTGGGGTCGAGGACCTCATCGTCCTCCACATCATCTTCCACCCAGTTTCACCCCTGCCCTCCTTGTCGGTCTGCACACTGTAGAAAGTCGCAGCAGTTGGCACCTGTGTTTCGTCATCATCTGAGATGTGCTGCAGTGGTCCTCCCATGTACTCATCCTGAAACATAAGTGGTTGGGGATCGGTACACCCAATCTCTTCCACTTCTGGGGCAGTGCTATGTTGATGGCCCTGGGAAACTCTACCAGCAGAGTCATCAAAAAGCATAAGAGAATGCTACATGACTTGGGGCTCTGACTGCTTGGCTGATTTGCAAGGGGGTAAGGTGAAAGACTGATGGCCATGGGCTGCAGGTGACTGGGTGGGAGACAATGTGAAGGAACTGGAGGCACTGTCAGCCACCCAATCTACTATTGCCTGTACCTGTTCTGGCCTCACCATTCGTAGAGGCGCATTCTGCCCCTCCAAATAACGCTGAAGGTTTTACTCGCACCTGAGGAAGGTGTTTCACTTGGGCGTGTAGCTGGCACAGATCGATCACATCCTCTCCCTGCAACAGGAGCTCCACCAATATCAGCAGCACCATGACCAGGGCTATGTCTCTTGTTTGATGCTCTCCTCATTTTTTGCGGTCACCCACCGAAGTAACAGATGTTTTTACTAAATTAAGTTCCTTGTGAACAATGCAGAGCAGGGGTTTTTTGACTGGAAAAATGGGTTAATGTCACCCAACAATGGAACAGATGAATTTTTTTAAACTTATTGCCCAGTCTTCTATGCAGTGCAGGAAGCAAAGGTACTTTATTGCCAAAAAAGGTTTCTCACACACAATGAAACAGATGGATTTAACTGAGATTATATTGCACTGTCACAAATGAAGCACAGGGGATTTTTGCATAAAAAATTGTGGATATGTCACCCCTACAATGGAACAGATGGATTTGCTGAATTTATGTGCCTGCATGTCACATGTGCAGGCCTCAGAGGTACTTTACACCCAAAAATGGGAATTTGAAGCTCAAAAATGTAACAGCGGTATTTACTGGTTTTATTTGACTGACAGGAAAGCAACGTAGGCCGCAAATGTACTTTCTAGCAACAAAAATTTGAATTTTTCAACAAAAAATGTAACTACAGTATTTGGAGGTTTTATTAGACGGTCAGGAATGCAACACAGGGCAAAAAGGAACTTTATTTCCCAAAAAAAGATTTTTTTAACTCTAAATGAAACAGATGGATTTAACTAAGATTATATTTCATTCTCACAAATGAAGCACAGGGATTTTTACATAAAATTTTTGGGATATGTCACCCCTACAATGGAACAGATGAATTTGCTGAATTTATGTGCCTGCCTGTCACATGTGCAGGCCTCAGAGGTACTTTACACCCAAAAATGGGAATTTGAAGCCCAAAAATATAACAGCGGTATTTACTGGCCTTATTTGACTGACAGGAATGCAGCGCAGGCCGCAAATGTACTTTCTAGCAGCAAAAATTTGAATTTTTCAACAAAAAATTTAACTGCAGTTTTTGCCGGTTTTATTGGACTATCAGAAGTACAGGGTAAAAAGGTACTTTATTGCCCCAAATAAAGGGTTTCTTAAACCATAAATGAAACAGATGGATTTAACTGAGATTATATTTCAATCTCTGAAATTAAGCACAGGGGTTTTTTACATAAAAAATTGTGGATATGTCACCCCTGCAATGGAACAGATGGATTTGCTGAATTTATGTGCCTGCCTGTCACATACTGTATGCAGTGCAGGCCTCATAGGTAGAGTTGAGCGAACACCTGGATGTTCGGGTTCGAGAAGTTCGGCCGAACTTCCCGTAAATGTTCGGGTTCGGGATCCGAACCCGAACCGAACTTCGTCCCGAACCCGAACCCCATTGAAGTCAATGGGGACCCGAACTTTTGGGCGCTAAAAAGGCTGTAAAACAGCCCAGGAAAGAGCTAGAGGGCTGCAAAAGGCAGCAACATGTAGGTAAATCCCCTGCAAACAAATGTGGATAGGGAAATGAATTAAAATTAAAGTTAAAAAAATAAAAATGAACCAATATCAATTGGACAGAGGTCCCATAGCAGAGAATCTGGCTTCACGTCAGCAGAGAATCAGTCTCTTCATGCCATAGCAAAGAATCTGGATTCATGTCAGCAGAGAATCAGTCTCTTCATGCCATAGCAGAGAATCTGGCTTCATGTCAGCGCAGAATCAGTCTTCATGTCATAGCAGAGAATCAGGCTTCACGTCACCCACCACTGGAACAGGCCACTGTCACACATTTAGGCCCCGGCACCCAGACAGAGGAGAGCGGTCCCGTAACAGAGAATCTGGCCTTATGTCAGCGCAGAATCTGTCTTTATGTCATAGCAGAGAATCAGGCTTCACGTCACCCACCACTGGAACAGGCCACTGTCACACATTTAGGCCCAGGCACCCAGGCAAAGGAGAGAGGTCCCGTAACAGAGAATCTGGCCTTATGTCAGCGCAGAATCTGTCTTCATGTCATAGCAGAGAATCAGGCTTCACGTCAGCCACCACTGGAACAGGCCACTGTCACACATTTAGGCCCAGGCACCCAGGCAGAGGAGAGCGGTCCCGTAACAGAGAATCTGGCCTTATGTCAGCGCAGAATCTGTCTTCATGTCATAGCAGAGAATCAGGCTTCACGTCACCCACCACTGGAACAGGCCACTGTCACATATTTAGGCCCAGGCACCCAGGCAGAGGAGAGAGGTCCCGTAACAGAGAATCTGGCCTTATGTCAGCGCAGAATCTGTCTTCATGTCATAGCAGAGAATCAGGCTTCACGTCACCCACCACTGGAACAGGCCACTGTCACACATTTAGGCCCAGGCACCCAGGCAGAGGAGAGCGGTCCCGTAACAGAGAATCTGGCCTTATGTCAGCGCAGAATCTGTCTTCATGTCATAGCAGAGAATCAGGCTTCACGTCACCCACCACTGGAACAGGCCACAGTCACACATTTAGGCCCCGGCACCCAGACAGAGGAGAGCGGTCCCGTAACAGAGAATCTGGCCTTATGTCAGCGCAGAATCTGTCTTCATGTCATAGCAGAGAATCAGGCTTCACGTCACCCACCACTGGAACAGGCCACTGTCACACATTTAGGCCCAGGCACCCAGGCAAAGGAGAGAGGTCCCGTAACAGAGAATCTGGCCTTATGTCAGCGCAGAATCTGTCTTCATGTCATAGCAGAGAATCAGGCTTCACGTCAGCCACCACTGGAACAGGCCACTGTCACACATTTAGGCCCAGGCACCCAGGCAGAGAAGAGCGGTCCCGTAACAGAGAATCTGGCCTTATGTCAGAGCAGAATCTGTCTTCATGTCATAGCAGAGAATCAGGCTTCACGTCACCCACCACTGGAACAGGCCACTGTCACACATTTAGGCCCAGGCACCCAGGCAGAGGAGAGAGGTCCCGTAACAGAGAATCTGGCCTTATGTCAGCGCAGAATCTGTCTTCATGTCATAGCAGAGAATCAGGCTTCACGTCACCCACCACTGGAACAGGCCACTGTCACACATTTAGGCCCCGGCACCCAGACAGAGGAGAGCGGTCCCGTAACAGAGAATCTGGCCTTATGTCAGCGCAGAATCTGTCTTCATGTCATAGCAGAGAATCAGGCTTCACGTCAGCCACCACTGGAACAGGCCACTGTCACACATTTAGGCCCAGGCACCCAGGCAGAGGAGAGCGGTCCCGTAAAACAGAGAATCTGGCCTTATGTCAGCGCAGAATCTGTCTTCATGTCATAGCAGAGAATCAGGCTTCACATCAGCCACCACTGAACAGGCCACTGTCACACATTTAGGCCCAGGCACCCAGGCAGAGGAGAGCGGTCCCGTAACAGAGAATCTGGCCTTATGTCAGCGCAGAATCTGTCTTCATGTCATAGCAGAGAATCAGGCTTCACGTCACCCACCACTGGAACAGGCCACTGTCACACATTTAGGCCCAGGCACCCAGGCAGAGGAGAGCGGTCCCGTAACAGAGAATCTGGCCTTATGTCAGCGCAGCATCTGTCTTCATGTCATAGCAGAGAATCAGGCTTCACGTCACCCACCACTGGAACAGGCCACTGTCACACATTTAGGCCCAGGCACCCAGGCAGAGGAGAGAGGTCCCGTAACAGAGAATCTGGCCTTATGTCAGCGCAGAATCTGTATTCATGTCATAGCAGAGAATCAGGCTTCACGTCACCCACCACTGGAACAGGCCACTGTCACACATTTAGGCCCCGGCACCCAGACAGAGGAGAGCGGTCCCGTAACAGAGAATCTGGCCTTATGTCAGCGCAGAATCTGTCTTCATGTCATAGCAGAGAATCAGGCTTCACGTCAGCCACCACTGGAACAGGCCACTGTCACACATTTAGGCCCAGGCACCCAGGCAGAGGAGAGCGGTCCCATAACAGAGAATCTGGCCTTATGTCAGCACAGAATCTGTCTTCATGTCATAGCAGAGAATCAGGCTTCACATCAACCACCACTGGAACAGGCCACTGTTACACATTTAGGCCCAGGCACCCAGGCAGAGGAGAGCGGTCCCGTAACAGAGAATCTGGCCTTATGTCAGCGCAGAATCTGTCTTCATGTCATAGCAGAGAATCAGGCTTCACGTCACCCACCACTGGAACAGGCCACTGTCACACATTTAGGCCCAGGCACCCAAGCAGAGGAGAGAGGTCCCGTTACAGAGAATCTGGCCTTATGTCAGCGCAGAATCTGTCTTCATGTCATAGCAGAGAATCAGGCTTCACGTCACCCACCACTGGAACAGGCCACAGTCACACATTTAGGCCCCGGCACCCAGACAGAGGAGAGCGGTCCCGTAACAGAGAATCTGGCCTTATGTCAGCGCAGAATCTGTCTTCATGTCATAGCAGAGAATCAGGCTTCACGTCACCCACCACTGGAACAGGCCACTGTCACACATTTAGGCCCAGGCACCCAGGCAAAGGAGAGAGGTCCCGTAACAGAGAATCTGGCCTTATGTCAGCGCAGAATCTGTCTTCATGTCATAGCAGAGAATCAGGCTTCACGTCAGCCACCACTGGAACAGGCCACTGACACACATTTAGGCCCAGGCACCCAGGCAGAGAAGAGCGGTCCCGTAACAGAGAATCTGGCCTTATGTCAGAGCAGAATCTGTCTTCATGTCATAGCAGAGAATCAGGCTTCACGTCACCCACCACTGGAACAGGCCACTGTCACACATTTAGGCCCAGGCACCCAGGCAGAGGAGAGAGGTCCCGTAACAGAGAATCTGGCCTTATGTCAGCGCAGAATCTGTCTTCATGTCATAGCAGAGAATCAGGCTTCACGTCACCCACCACTGGAACAGGCCACTGTCACACATTTAGGCCCCGGCACCCAGACAGAGGAGAGCGGTCCCGTAACAGAGAATCTGGCCTTATGTCAGCGCAGAATCTGTCTTCATGTCATAGCAGAGAATCAGGCTTCACGTCAGCCACCACTGGAACAGGCCACTGTCACACATTTAGGCCCAGGCACCCAGGCAGAGGAGAGCGGTCCCGTAAAACAGAGAATCTGGCCTTATGTCAGCGCAGAATCTGTCTTCATGTCATAGCAGAGAATCAGGCTTCACATCAGCCACCACTGGAACAGGCCACTGTCACACATTTAGGCCCAGGCACCCAGGCAGAGGAGAGCGGTCCCGTAACAGAGAATCTGGCCTTATGTCAGCGCAGAATCTGTCTTCATGTCATAGCAGAGAATCAGGCTTCACGTCACCCACCACTGGAACAGGCCACTGTCACACATTTAGGCCCAGGCACCCAGGCAGAGGAGAGCGGTCCCGTAACAGAGAATCTGGCCTTATGTCAGCGCAGAATCTGTCTTCATGTCATAGCAGAGAATCAGGCTTCACGTCACCCACCACTGGAACAGGCCACTGTCACACATTTAGGCCCAGGCACCCAGGCAGAGGAGAGAGGTCCCGTAACAGAGAATCTGGCCTTATGTCAGCGCAGAATCTGTATTCATGTCATAGCAGAGAATCAGGCTTCACGTCACCCACCACTGGAACAGGCCACTGTCACACATTTAGGCCCCGGCACCCAGACAGAGGAGAGCGGTCCCGTAACAGAGAATCTGGCCTTATGTCAGCGCAGAATCTGTCTTCATGTCATAGCAGAGAATCAGGCTTCACGTCAGCCACCACTGGAACAGGCCACTGTCACACATTTAGGCCCAGGCACCCAGGCAGAGGAGAGCGGTCCCATAACAGAGAATCTGGCCTTATGTCAGCACAGAATCTGTCTTCATGTCATAGCAGAGAATCAGGCTTCACATCAACCACCACTGGAACAGGCCACTGTTACACATTTAGGCCCAGGCACCCAGGCAGAGGAGAGCGGTCCCGTAACAGAGAATCTGGCCTTATGTCAGCGCAGAATCTGTCTTCATGTCATAGCAGAGAATCAGGCTTCACGTCACCCACCACTGGAACAGGCCACTGTCACACATTTAGGCCCAGGCACCCAAGCAGAGGAGAGAGGTCCTGTTACAGAGAATCTGGCCTTATTTCAGCGCAGAATCTGTCTTCATGTCATAGCAGAGAATCAGGCTTCACGTCACCCACCACTGGAACAGGCCACTGTCACACATTTAGGCCCCGGCACCCAGACAGAGGAGAGCGGTCCCGTAACAGAGAATCTGGCCTTATGTCAGCGCAGAATCTGTCTTCATGTCATAGCAGAGAATCAGGCTTCACGTCACCCACCACTGGAACAGGCCACTGTCACACATTTAGGCCCAGGCACCCAGGCAGAGGAGAGAGGTCCCGTAACAGAGAATCTGGCCTTATGTCAGCGCAGAATCTGTCTTCATGTCATAGCAGAGAATCAGGCTTCACGTCAGCCACCACTGGAACAGGCCACTGTCACACATTTAGGCCCAGGCACCCAGGCAGAGAAGAGCGGTCCCGTAACAGAGAATCTGGCCTTATGTCAGAGCAGAATCTGTCTTCATGTCATAGCAGAGAATCAGGCTTCACGTCACCCACCACTGGAACAGGCCACTGTCACACATTTAGGCCCAGGCACCCAGGCAGAGGAGAGAGGTCCCGTAACAGAGAATCTGGCCTTATGTCAGCGCAGAATCTGTCTTCATGTCATAGCAGAGAATCAGGCTTCACGTCACCCACCACTGGAACAGGCCACTGTCACACATTTAGGCCCCGGCACCCAGACAGAGGAGAGCGGTCCCGTAACAGAGAATCTGGCCTTATGTCAGCGCAGAATCTGTCTTCATGTCATAGCAGAGAATCAGGCTTCACGTCAGCCACCACTGGAACAGGCCACTGTCACACATTTAGGCCCAGGCACCCAGGCAGAGGAGAGCGGTCCCGTAAAACAGAGAATCTGGCCTTATGTCAGCGCAGAATCTGTCTTCATGTCATAGCAGAGAATCAGGCTTCACATCAGCCACCACTGGAACAGGCCACTGTCACACATTTAGGCCCAGGCACCCAGGCAGAGGAGAGCGGTCCCATAACAGAGAATCTGGCCTTATGTCAGCGCAGAATCTGTCTTCATGTCATAGCAGAGAATCAGGCTTCACGTCACCCACCACTGGAACAGGCCACTGTCACACATTTAGGCCCAGGCACCCAGGCAGAGGAGAGAGGTCCCGTAACAGAGAATCTGGCCTTATGTCAGCGCAGAATCTGTCTTCATGTCATAGCAGAGAATCAGGCTTCACGTCACCCACCACTGGAACAGGCCACTGTCACACATTTAGGCCCAGGCACCCAGGCAGAGGAGAGCGGTCCCGTAACAGAGAATCTGGCCTTATGTCAGCGCAGAATCTGTCTTCATGTCATAGCAGAGAATCAGGCTTCACGTCACCCACCACTGGAACAGGCCACTGTCACACATTTATGCCCAGGCACCCAGGCAGAGGAGAGAGGTCCCGTAACAGAGAATCTGGCCTTATGTCAGCGCAGAATCTGTATTCATGTCATAGCAGAGAATCAGGCTTCACGTCACCCACCACTGGAACAGGCCACTGTCACACATTTAGGCCCCGGCACCCAGACAGAGGAGAGCGGTCCCGTAACAGAGAATCTGGCCTTATGTCAGCGCAGAATCTGTCTTCATGTCATAGCAGAGAATCAGGCTTCACGTCAGCCACCACTGGAACAGGCCACTGTCACACATTTAGGCCCAGGCACCCAGGCAGAGGAGAGCGGTCCCATAACAGAGAATCTGGCCTTATGTCAGCGCAGAATCTGTCTTCATGTCATAGCAGAGAATCAGGCTTCACATCAACCACCACTGGAACAGGCCACTGTCACACATTTAGGCCCAGGCACCCAGGCAGAGGAGAGCGGTCCCGTAACAGAGAATCTGGCCTTATGTCAGCGCAGAATCTGTCTTCATGTCATAGCAGAGAATCAGGCTTCACGTCACCCACCACTGGAACAGGCCACTGTCACACATTTAGGCCCAGGCACCCAAGCAGAGGAGAGAGGTCCCGTAACAGAGAATCTGGCCTTATGTCAGCGCAGAATCTGTCTTCATGTCATAGCAGAGAATCAGGCTTCACGTCACCCACCACTGGAACAGGCCACTGTCACACATTTAGGCCCAGGCACCCAGGCAGAGGAGAGAGGTCCCGTACCAGAGAATCTGGCCTTATGTCAGCGCAGAATCTGTATTCATGTCATAGCAGAGAATCAGGCTTCACGTCACCCACCACTGGAACAGGCCACTGTCACACATTTAGGCCCAGGCACCCAGGCAGAGGAGAGCGGTCCCGTAACAGAGAATCTGGCCTTATGTCAGCGCAGAATCTGTCTTCATGTCATAGCAGAGAATCAGGCTTCACGTCAGCCACCACTGGAACAGGCCACTCTCACACAATTAGGCCCAGGCACCCAGGCAGAGGAGAGCGGTCCCGTAACAGAGAATCTGGCCTTATGTCAGCGCAGAATCTTTCTTCATTTCATAGCAGAGAATCAGGCTTCACGTCACCCACCACTGGAACAGGCCACTGTCACACATTTAGGCCCAGGCACCCAGGCAGAGGAGAGAGGTCCCGTAACAGAGAATCTGGCCTTATGTCAGCGCAGAATCTGTCTTCATGTCATAGCAGAGAATCAGGCTTCACGTCACCCACCACTGGAACAGGCCACTGTCACACATTTAGGCCCCGGCACCCAGACAGAGGAGAGCGGTCCCGTAACAGAGAATCTGGCCTTATGTCAGCGCAGAATCTGTATTCATGTCATAGCAGAGAATCAGGCTTCACGTCACCCACCACTGGAACAGGCCACTGTCACACATTTAGGCCCAGGCACCCAGGCAGAGGAGAGAGGTCCCGTAACAGAGAATCTGGCCTTATGTCAGCGCAGAATCTGTATTCATGTCATAGCAGAGAATCAGGCTTCACGTCACCCACCACTGGAACAGGCCACTGTCATACACTTAGGCCCCGGCACCCAGACAGAGGAGAGCGGTCCCGTAACAGAGAATCTGGCCTTATGTCAGCGCAGAATATGTATTCATGTCATAGCAGAGAATCAGGCTTCACGTCACCCACCACTGGAACAGGCCACTGTCACACATTTAGGCCCAGGCACCCAGGCAGAGGAGAGAGGTCCCGTAACAGAGAATCTGGCCTTATGTCAGCGCAGAATCTGTATTCATGTCATAGCAGAGAATCAGGCTTCACGTCACCCACCACTGGAACAGGCCACTGTCACACATTTAGGCCCCGGCACCCAGACAGAGGGGAGCGGTCCCGGAACAGAGAATCTGGCCTTATGTCAGCGCAGAATCTGTATTCATGTCATAGCAGAGAATCAGGCTTCACGTCACCCACCACTGGAACAGGCCACTGTCACACATTTAGGCCCAGGCACCCAGGCAGAGGAGAGAGGTCCCGTAACAGAGAATCTGGCCTTATGTCAGCGCAGAATCTGTATTCATGTCATAGCAGAGAATCAGGCTTCACGTCACCCACCACTGGAACAGGCCACTGTCACACATTTAGGCCCAGGCACCCAGACAGAGGAGAGCGGTTCCGTAACAGAGAATCTGGCCTTATGTCAGCGCAGAATCTGTATTCATGTCATAGCAGAGAATCAGGCGTCACGTCACCCACCACTGGAACAGGCCACTGTCACACATTTAGGCCCAGGCACCCAGGCAGAGGAGAGAGGTCCCGTAACAGAGAATCTGGCCTTATGTCAGCGCAGAATCTGTATTCATGTCAAAGCAGAGAATCAGGCTTCACGTCACCCACCACTGGAACAGGCCACTGTCACACATTTAGGCCCAGGCACCCAGACAGAGGAGAGCGGTCCCGTAACAGAGAATCTGGCCTTATGTCAGCGCAGAATCTGTATTCATGTCATAGCAGGGATTCAGGCTTCACGTCACCCACCACTGCAACAGGCCACTGTCACACATTTAGGCCCAGGCACCCAGGCAGAGGAGAGAGGTCCCGTAACAGAGAATCTGGCCTTATGTCAGCGCAGAATCTGTATTCATGTCATAGCAGAGAATCAGGCTTCACGTCACCCACCACTGGAACAGGCCACTGTCACACATTTAGGCCCCGGCACCCAGACAGAGGAGAGCGGTCCCGTAACAGAGAATCTGGCCTTATGTCAGCGCAGAATCTGTATTCATGTCATAGCAGAGAATCAGGCTTCACGTCACCCACCACTGGAACAGGCCACTGTCACACATTTAGGCCCAGGCACCCAGGCAGAGGAGAGAGGTCCCGTAACAGAGAATCTGGCCTTATGTCAGCGCAGAATCTGTATTCATGTCATAGCAGAGAATCAGGCTTCACGTCACCCACCACTGGAACAGGCCACTGTCACACATTTAGGCCCCGGCACCCAGACAGAGGAGAGCGGTCACGTAACAGAGAATCTGGCCTTATGTCAGCGCAGAATCTGTATTCATGTCATAGCAGAGAATCAGGCTTCACGTCACCCACCACTGGAACAGGCCACTGTCACACATTTAGGCCCAGGCACCCAGGCAGAGGAGAGAGGTCCCGTAACAGAGAATCTGGCCTTATGTCAGCGCAGAATCTGTATTCATGTCATAGCAGAGAATCAGGCTTCACGTCACCCACCACTGGAACAGGCCACTGTCACACATTTAGGCCCCGACACCCAGACATAGGAGAGCGGTCCCGTAACAGAGAATCTGGCCTTATGTCAGCGCAGAATCTGTATTCATGTCATAGCAGAGAATCAGGCTTCACGTCACCCACC